>NW_004798802.1:6054-6947 GCF_000002075.1 Aplysia californica | reverse complement strand
CTCTCTCTCTCTCTCTCTCTCTCTCTCTCTCATTTTCACACCATTAACGATAAGTCGCATTCGTCCACTGAAAAAGGAATTTAAGGGGAGGGGGGGTCGAGTTTTACGCATATCCGATATTGGGGTTTTTCTAGGGATGGGAAAATTCTTCTTTTTTTTTTTTTTGTAATCAGAGACCTACTGTTTTGATCGAAGTACTTGGCAGGTCTGCTATTTAACATTCTCACCGCCTCCCCCTTTTTTCTTCCACTGCACTCCCATGACCTGCTGTCTTTCGCCTTATATTTTATTCATAGCGTGTTGAGATAATGACACATCGGAGGCATATTATTGAGTTTCACGAACACAACCCTCGCACGGCGTGTCGCATCCACAAAAGCCAGCACTCCTCTACACTGTACCAAAGATCGTTCCTAACGAGACAGTTGTTCACTCAGCCAAAACAAAGTGTCTGCGGAAGTCCGCGCATTGCTTCAGATGGCGCTGCAATCTTTGATTTGAAGCTCTCTTTCGTTTCTCCAGAAGAAGAATAGGAATAGCACAGCTTGTTGGTTTCGCTTTTATTGTTTTTCACACAAATAGAGTAACTCTGTTCGCACTTTTTCGAAGAGGGCGCCACTGGATTTTGAGGACACTTTTTAATTGGCTCAACAAAGAGAGGAGTGAATTATCTTGTTATGTACAATCTTTGACTGTACAAAGTATCGCAAAAGCCGTCGTGAACAGCGCAACATAAAAAGTCAAGCCACAACACAACTCGACACTTTTTCGATATTCTGATGTCTCAGGGGGAAAGAAAGAAGTACAGGAACATCATCTCACCACCTCCTCCCTCACTCCTCTTCTATCTCTCCTTCCCCCCTCCCCCTCTTCTATCTCTTCTCCTCCCCCCA
>NW_004798802.1:1971-3711 GCF_000002075.1 Aplysia californica | reverse complement strand
GAGAGAGAGAGAGAGAGAGGGGGGGAGAGAGAGAGAGACGGAGAGAGAGAGAAAGGGAAAAGAGACAAAGACAGAGAGACATAGAGAGAGGCCGGGGTTCAAAGGCTACCTCGACCTTTGAAACAGAAATAAAACTCAGGGGGGGAAGAGAAACAGCACAAACTAGCGACACGATGTTCTACGATCGACAAATCGCAGGCAGCAGCTTGCCTTTCGGGCTCCCTTCGGAACTTGCAACTAAAAGAGGGGGGGGGTGGAGAGACCCAATACCACCCACTAAATGTGAAATTCATACCACTTCACAGATTATAATCAAACATTACATACATTATATTGGCGCTCATATAACCTTATGAAGTTGCGAGCGCCGTAAAACCCTCTACTATTAAAAAAACAACAACATTATATTCTACAGAAGGCTGATTACCGCATAAGTACAAGCCTAATTATAAATCGTCTGACCAATCGTGATCTTAGAAGGCACAGTTCGGAAAAGCTAGATCGAAAACCAGTTTGCGTAAATTGAAATCCCCGGCATTTTAAACCTTTGCCTCTTTAAAAACACTCAGATCCACACAGAGTCTACAGAAAAGTTTTCTTTTATGAAAATGTGAGTCGACACCAGCAGCACAAACGATATTAGTAATACTCTCTTTCGAAAGTATAGAGTTATATAAGAGGCAAGACATCCTACTCTATGGCGTCTATCTCCGATAGGACCGACCCAAGGTCAGGTTAAGTCATAACAACCTGTCCCAGTGGTTTTATGCGCCCCGCATAATTTAGAAAAATTTGATCATTTTTTCCATAATTTCTTATTGTTTTCCTTCATCATTCTTTGTCAAGATTAACATAATCGCATAACTTCACATTTTTGGGCTCAGTTTGCATAATTTCATTATTTATTTTTTGTTTTGTTTTGCATAAAACCACGGGGACAGGACAACTACCACATCAACCTAAGTTTAAGAATATCTCGTTGGGGACTTGAACTTGAACAAAGTACGTCGGCATCTATTAAGTTTTACTAAGAGGTTTACGACACTTGCAACACAATAAGGTCATTATTATAAGAAAGTAACAAACACAAAAAGGAGGGGAGATAAAGACGATAGATGTTTGATAGGAAAGAAGAAGCAAACCACACCAGAGCACCCGCCAATCACCCACTCGTTGGCATCGTAGTTCAACAGGACAACAAGAGGGCATGACAATTACAGTGTGCCCGAGAGAGCACAACGGGTAAATTATATACATTATGTATATGTATACAATATACACATCAATGAAACCAAACTTCTCCTATGGATAGGGCAATGCCCACTTTTGACGTAGGTCAAGAATTCTGGAAACCCCAAAAATCTGGGTTAGCCCGCTTGTCCTTAAAACCGACCATATAGATCTTCCCTTTACTTTTATCCGCCGCTTATACCTTTTTGGGTGTCGCGGGACCATATAGATCTAATATATCTAAAAGAAAAAAAAAAAAAGTCATTAGTGGCGAGTAACTCGTAGCACTTGGAGACGTTCAGGCAGCAGCAGCAGCTCTTCTCGTTCGTCATGTTCCGGAAAGCCGATGAGCACCGAAGATACAGGGCTGAGATATGGTCCACAACTGTCAGCGAGACGAATGTCAACTGAAAGCTCAAAGAACGTGGAGCGAGAGTGAGGCTCAAAGGCCGGGTTTCGTTTGATGAGCAGTTTTACTTTCCTGCACTCACGGGGCTCGTGGGTGTATGG
>NW_004798802.1:0-978 GCF_000002075.1 Aplysia californica | reverse complement strand
TGTGTGTTGGTGTTTGTGTGTGTGTATGTGCGTGTGTGTGTTGGTGTTTGTGTGTGTGTGTGTGTGAGTGTATGTGTGTGTGAGCGTGTGAGTGTGTGTGTGTGTGTGTGTGTGTGTTCAAAATTACGAAAGAGAAAGACATGGAAAAAAGGGGGCAAACGTACGCCAGAAATGCCAGGTTGTAGCACCAGCACATTATGTCAATGAGTGACACCAAACTTCGGCAGTGTTGCCAAACCTGTCGGCTTCAAAAGAAAAGGTAAGTGTACACATCGCACGCCTCATCAACACAATTTACATCACGAGGGACGAAGGCTGCTTTGACCTTGTTCATCGGGGCAAAATCCGAGATGAGAAGGAAGAAAATTCCCAGCAGACAGGCTGAGATACGCAATTAAACGAACAAATAATGAATGAATGAAATAATTAATGAATGGATGAATCAATCAATCAATCAATCAATCAATCAGTCAATCAATCAATCAGTCAATCAATCAACTATTGAATCAATGAATGAATGAATCAATGAATCAATGAATGAATGAATGATAAATCAATTAATAAATCAATAAACCACTAAATTTTAAAAAATACATAAACACATAAATACATAAACAATTAGATAAATAAATAAACGTATCACAATCCATACAATTACCCCAGCAGACCTGAAAGCATTCTGAATCAAACTCAACTTCCTGGGAAGCATACAGTGCAAGGAGTCAGGCGCTAAAACACAAACTGGCAAGATCTTTCGCTGTCTATGGCCGGGTACCCACTCCCACCTGGGTGAAGTGAGGAAAAGTCGGGTAACGTGTCTTTCCCAAGGACACAACATCGACTATGCGATTTGAACCCCCGAACCCGCAACCTCACGATTGCGAGTCTGGTAGCCTAACACCTATCAGATCAGTAGCGCCCTCCAACCACCCGAAGACGTCTGGAAAAAAGTTGACTCTACTGGATCAAAGACAAAGA
>NW_004798801.1:71156-72784 GCF_000002075.1 Aplysia californica | reverse complement strand
CTTTTGATATCCCACACAACCCACTAACACAAAATTCACCAGTACCAGTCCTTCTGCGGGTCACGCCAAACCAATTAAGAAGCTGTAAAAACATTTCATTCAGGCACTCTGAAAATGAAATTGGTATCATGGGAGCCATGAGGGAGCTATTGTTAGGCCGTCCTGCCGACACCACGGAGGAGCCAATAACCATGAAATTTTAGATTGATCAATGCCAGCATAGTATTGTTCTACTGGATTACCCCTATGTCCACATGATGGGGGTCTGTCAGATCTCAGCAGTCTTTTATTTTTTTAGATTACAGGGCTAGGGTCAGGCTTAGGTTTAGGCTTGGGCTTGGGCTTTGGCGTAGGCATAGGCGTAAGCGTAGGGGTAGGGTTAGGGTTAGTACTAGAGTTAGGATAAGCATTAGGCTTAGGGTTAGCGTTAGCATTATAGATATCATTAAGGTTAGGGTTTAAATTAGATACTTTAGATTTAGGACTAGGAATAAGGTTTAAGTGTTAAATTGTTGGGTTAAAAAAAAAATATCACTCGTTATCAAAGCCTTTACGATCACAAAATTTGGAGTTAGCTCCATTACTAGATGAGATAAGGTATCGATTTTAGTAGTATCCTTTTTTCTTGGCCCCGCCGTAATCGTCAAAGATCAAAGAACAAAGATCAAAGCAGTAACTCCTCTAACATTGAGCCTGTATCGTGCTAGTCTATGGTGTCTACTACTTTGGTTCGAAACCTTCGAGTGGTATTCTTGGATTAAGGATAAGTGTTAGAGTTTTCAGGATTGTCAACATACTTGGCTCGTTTCTATTGGAGATACGCTCAATTCGGAGGTCGTGTTTGTATGGCATTTATTGCATCTTGACAGACTCTCTTAAATCAATATGCACGATATAGCTTTGCTCAAGTACTCCTCCTCTTCCTTTTGACTTCCATGATAATTGTGAGACAGCGTGGTGGAATCAGGCTCTCGTCAAAATAATCAAAGTGAAGAAACTCGCATTTTTCCGCAGGTTTGTGAATTTTTATAAAATTTTTGTCTTTTGGCTCAACACCTTTCATGGGCATTAAAGAACTCATTTCTATGAGGATTTTTCTTTAAACGTTGAGTAAAAGCACAAAAAATGTACATTCTCAGTTACCGCGGACTCTTAAGCTAAGGAAATAACTACTCTTTGGCAGCCATTTTCTCACTAATTTTACCTCTGAAAAATGGTGACCCCCTCCTCCTTCTTTCGCAAATATCTCGACTTTTATTCAAGATAAATGGATATATTTTTCATCCAAATAAAGACAAGTGAACTAGCTTTAAGATGATACCAATAACTGTACATGCCCGAAAATTGACGAGAGCCTGATTCCACCACGATGCCTCACATATGCACGATATAGCTTTGCTCAAGTACTACTCCTCTTCCTTTTGACTTCCATGATAATTATATTCCAAAGAAGAAACGTTTGGAATCACGGGAGGTAATTTTGTTTCTTCTATTTTACATGCGGAATAATGATGTTGTTATGGTGGGGATATTTTTTCTTTTTTTTTCCCCCTGAGATTTTGAATTTTGCCCGGATTGCGGCCTTACGGCATACTCTTCTTCGATTTTCAACCACCAAGGGACCTTTA
>NW_004798801.1:66235-67459 GCF_000002075.1 Aplysia californica | reverse complement strand
TTTAGGTTCAACACCTTTCATGCCCGTTAAAGAATTCATTTCTGTGTGGATTTTTCTGAAAAATGTTGATTAAAGGCACAAAAAATTGTAAATTTTAAGTTGACCTGGACTCTTAAGCTAAGGAAATAACTAATCTTTTGCTACCATTTTCTCACTAATTTTACCTCTGAAAACAGGTGACCCCACCTCCTTCATTCGCAAATATCTCGACTTGTATTCAAGATAATTGGATATTTTTTTCATCCAAATAAAGAAAAGTGAACAAGGTATACGATGATACCAATATCTTTACATGCCCAGAAATTGACGAGAGCCTGATTTCATCACGATGCCTCACATTTGGTTTCTTGCCTCACGGTCTTAGTAACTCAAAACGTCCCAATATGTCAGATAGAACACTGTAACTCTGAGGTAGCGATATGTTGCTGAAGAACATTTCGAAAGATAATATTTTGGATCTCTTGTTTCAAATTTGGCCGGAAACTATTGATTTTAATTTTCAAGACGAGAATTTTTGTTTTCAATTAATTTCCAACTCACCGCGAATCGCATTCATCATTAATTACTGCGTCGACTCGCGGGCCAAACTTACATTTTTCGGATACCTGATTTTCGCTCGCAGGCCATAATTTGTCCATGCCTGATCAAAACTATGTCGACAGAGGCATTATGCAATCTCAGATTTTTCAAAAATTCTCTTTGCTCAGTACCTAGTTTTGAGAAATTTAACGTCAAACGTTCTGAGTTTCACATTATGTCAAGCTTTTTCGAATGCAATTCTTTGAATATCTTGAAAACGAATCCGAATAATCTTATGATTTTGATTGAGCTCAACAGAACATTTTGGTTTCTGACCTCATGGTTTTACGAACTCAAAAAAGACGAAAATCGCATACAGAACTTCGTAATTTTTGAGGTAGCAATAAATCAAGTAACTCTAGTTTTATTGTGTGGGCAAAAGTAAAGAATGCCCCCCCCCCCCCTACGTCCTTGCGCACACTGACGATCTTAGCCAGTTGTTTGTTTGTTCTTTAAGATATAGCACCGAGTACACTGTGACACCACTCGGTGATCCTGACCCTAGATCTCAGTACAAAATGTCCTAGGTAAGATCTTCTCCGAAAGGGGGGGAGGGGTTTTCTTCTTTTTCTTCTATTTCTTCTTCTTCTTTTTCTTCTTCTTCTTCTTCTTCTTCTTCTTCTTCTTCTTCTTCTTCTTCTTCTT
>NW_004798801.1:63893-65451 GCF_000002075.1 Aplysia californica | reverse complement strand
CTGCAGGTTTGTGAATTTTTATCGAAATTTTGTATTTTGGCTCAACACCTTTCATGCCCGTTAAAGAACTCATTTCGGAGTGGATTTTTTCTGAAAAACGTTGATAGAGGGCACACAAAATGTAAATGTTCAGTTACCACGGACTCTTAAGCTTAGAAAATAACTAATCTTTGGCGGTCATTTTCTCACTAATTTTATCACTGAAAATATGTGACCCCCACCTCCTTCATTCACAAATATCTCGACTTGTATTCAAGATAACTGGATATTTTTTTCATCCAAAAAAACCCCAAGTGAACACGCTTTAGGCTGATACCAATAACTCTACATGCCAAAAATTGACGAGAGCCTGATTTCACCACGCTGCCTCACAAATACCCGTATCTGTCATATACATTGCACTGGCACGTCCTGTTTACCTTCTGGGTTGGCCCGTACACTTTCTTCTGAAGCGTTAATTGGGTTGGCAAAGTTTCACGTCCTAGGTCTCTGTATGTCTCGCTGCACTGCTGAAGGATGTGTTCCACGGTTTGGTCTCTTTCTCCACACTCTTTAATTCTTCAGGGGGGTGGGGGGGGGCGGGTCCATTTTATTTTTACGTACCAATTTCGTTGCAGCGCAGAACATCAAATGATAACATAGAGAACGCCAGGTGTTGGTCCATTTCGCCTGGGAGCAACTCAAGTATTTGCAACTCAGGTTTCTCGTTAAAAATCTATTTTTCATTCCGGAGCCCAGGGACGGAGCGCATGCCCTGTAAAAACTTCAGAGTGCTACAATTATTTTGTTAAAATACACTTCAAATTGAAGATTCAGATTTTGTTTATAGACATAGAGGTGAAAAATAAGCTTTTCTTTCGTCCTATATAATTTGAAAACCAGAGTTACAACAGCTGTGCTACTGCCCCGCGATTTAAAGGTCTACTGTGAAAATCCGTTCTATTGTAAATCCCACCTGATTGACCATAAACACCACTGCTGTGTCAATTGGACAATATGCGGAGGTAAGGAGATAAACTCAAATCCAAACCCAGACTTAATCCTAAACCTAACTCTGACGTTAAACCATAACCCTAACCCTAACCCTAACCCTTACTCTAACCCTATCCCAAACCCTAACTTCCTAACCCCTAATCCCAAACCCTAACCCCTAACCCCAAACTACTGATCTCATACCCCATACCCTTTACTCCTGACCTTGAACGCTAACCTGCCGCTATTCCTACTCCTACCCTTACTAGGAGACTAGTAGACCACAAAGAGGAACAGAACCATCGTGGTTCACCATCAAGTGGACTGGTACACAATGTACCAAAGTGTACCAGCGTGCCTGCCAGGCATACCTTATTTTACTTACTTTATCCGTCCTCTTGTACCTCTAGGGCATCGAGGGGAGAAAGAGCTTCCTGTCTCTAGCAAGTTTGATGGCCTGGCTGGGTGGGATATTGTATGTTCTCAGGGTATCCTTCACAGCCTGTACCCAGGTCTTTCTTGGTCTTCCTCTTGCCTTGTACCCTGATACTTTTCTGGAGTAGGCTTTACTGGCGAGCTGGTGAGG
>NW_004798801.1:53952-56255 GCF_000002075.1 Aplysia californica | reverse complement strand
CTTCTTCTTCTTCTTCTTCTTCATTTTCTTCTTCTTCTTCTTCTTATTATTATTGTTATTAAGGATAACGGTGTCTTGCTGTGACTATAACTCTGTAACGACGTGACAGACATATACTGTCCGATCAGCAGCGCTCCAAAACCAAGGTTCTGGTACATTCTGAACTATTATACTCAAATCAGAAACACGATCTTGAATATTTCATAACGTGTGAGACATCACGGTGAGATCAGACGCTCGATAACATAATGAATCGGAAGAACCGACATTTTTCGCCCGTTTCACAATTGTTATCGATTATATGATTTGAAGTGCTACACATTTTATTTCCATGTAAAAGCACACTCGTGTGTGGATTTTATTGGAAATCAAAGTTGATAAAAGAGAGATTTTTAAAATGTAAATCTACAGTTTCCAAGAACTCTTCAGCTTTGGGAGTAATCAGGCTTTTACCGCCATTGTCTCGCTTATTTGATCTGTGACATCAAACGACCCCACAGTTTTCAATCGCAAAGCCTTGACGTCAGTTCAAGAAAGATGGGATTTTTTTCAATGGAAAGTAAGACAAATTAACAAGTTTTACGACGAAAAGGATAACTTCACATACCCAAAAAATTGACGAGCGCACCATTCCGTGACGCTGTGACACATGCTCATTGAACTTGCACTGTACATGCACGTGCGCTGTCATTACGGTGCTTTGAATGTAGAGGAGGTTTGGGGTGTACTAGGTAACTGACACCGCGTAAAACTATCCCCGTCTTGGCATGCTCACACTCACCGTTATCCGTTACATTAGAATGATAATATAATACAGAATCATATAGAATAAAATACAGAACCATATAGAATATAATACAGAATAATATGTAGAATATAATACAGAATCATATAGAATATAATACAGAATCATATAGAATATAATACAGAATAATATATAGAATACAATACAGAACCATATAGAATATAATACAGAGTATAAAATATAATACAGAATCATATAGAATATAATACAGAATCATATAGAATATAATACAGAATCAGACAGAGTATAAAATATAATACAGAATCATATAGAATGTGTAATACAGAATCATATAGAATATAATACAGAATCATTTAGAATATAAATAATTACAGCTCCAAGTATTGTATAAAATACAGAATCATACTGTATGTGCATAAGTCGTAAGTGTTCTTCCAACCAAGTAAAAAAGAACAGCATGATCCTAGTAGAAGTTTGCGACTAAACGTTATTGTAAACAGTCGTATGTACGACATTTATAATACGTTTCCTTGTAGCCGAATTGTATTGGCTACTCGCTCGTAAGCCAACATACGACTGTATTCAATGACAGTTTCTCTACGAAGCCAAGTTACAACTCCAGCAAATTCTTCAATCTTCGTATTTTGAAAACATACTGCCACAAGGCCAAACTAGAAAGACGCGGTACACTTTAAACTGTCTGTTTATGGATGGGAAACAACGAAAATGCAAAATTTTGAGATACGACAGTATGTTATTCTGCCCGCGTGTTGCAGTTCTCCTTTTCAAGTTTCATATTAGGAAACAGAAAGAGAAAAAATCGGTATGAATAAGGAGGAAGTTGTCCTTCAAAAAAGCGGCCCAAAAAAGCTCGTCCCGAGGCATTTTTCGTCCTCAGTGAGATAATTAACCCAACAAAACCTAATCGGAGGCTTTAAAAACAGTCTATGCCTCCCACGTAAACAGATAGCACTTTAATACTGCATGAACAATGAAATGTAGGGCAGCGTGGTGGAATCAGGCTCTCGTCAAAATAATCAAAGTGAAGACACTTGCATTTTTCCGCAGGTTTGTACATTTCTATCGAAGTTTTGTTTTTTCAGCTCAACACCTTTCAAGTCTATTAAAGAACTCATTTTTGTGTTGATTTTTCTTAAAAACGTTGCTTAAAGGCATAAAAAAATGTAAATTTTCAGTTACCACGAACTCTTAAGCTTAGAAAATAATTACTCTTTGGCCGCCATTTTCTCACTAATTTTACCTCTGAAAACAGGTGACCCCCACCTCCTTCATTTGCAAATATCTCAATTTGTATTCAAGATAAATGGATACTTTTTTCCATCCAAATAAAGAAAAGTGAACAAGCTTTAATATGATACCAATAACTCTACATGCCCAAAAATTGACGAGAGCATGATTCCACCACGATGCCTCACATTTGCTTCTTGTTTTGGGGGGTTTGTATTGTTTGCTGCTCTTGTAGCTTTCTTTCTTTTTTGGGTTGGTATTATTGGGGGCGTTTTGTTTTGGATTTGTT
>NW_004798801.1:52600-53784 GCF_000002075.1 Aplysia californica | reverse complement strand
TGGGGGGGGGGGGGGGTGCTAAATGAACAAAAGCAACGGAACGAATACAAAATGTAAACATGCACAATTGCACAGTCGTAGCCAAAACACGCTATCCGCTAGAGTTCTCTTGCATGCTCCTGTAATTTGGAGGAATAAAAAATATTATTATTATTCTTTCCGGAAAAGCTGATACTCAAACTTCAAAATGTGCGCCGTACTGGCAACTTCAACGTATTGCATGTTGACTTGAGTGAGACCCTGAAAGTTACGTAATCTTGTAGTTGAGCGGGGGTAGGTTGGGGTGTGAGTGGTTGGAGGGGGCTATGGTGTGTTTTGCTCTCTATTGCTTTTCAAGTATCTATCGTGTTTATCTTCCATCCTTTTTTGAATACTTCTCTCTCTCGTAACAACTCCAGTCTATGGTATTTATATCACCTATTTGTTTTGCAAGTGTCGTAAAACGCTTACAAAACTAATCTCTCTAAGGGGGAGGGGGGGGGGGATATTAGAAATAGATCACTTTCATGATCTTTATAAGGTTCATAGCTTTTTAGTACAACATATGTTCCAAGCCATCTGTTTTAAGGACGAGCTGAATTCACGCGAATCCAGATGTTTCAAGACAGATTCGATGAGTTTGAATTCAGAATTCTAGTTGAGATTAACACGGCATCCAATCTCATTGATGAGGGAAATTGTAATATTCCGTGACTCCCCACTCAGGGAAAGGTCAAATTCGGGTCATATCGTGTCAATTCGTTCCATTGCTATTGATTTTAATCGAATTTCATCTCAAAGTGGTGCCATGGGGGGTGAATTGAATAGAAAACAACATGCCTAGCGGTAGAGGTTTTTGTTAAAAAGCTCAAAATGTGCACATTTATTCATTCATTTGAGCAATTCTTTGTTAGATTATACTATGCCCCACCACTTTTAGACCGTGATTGAAATAAATAATATAATGATCAGAATTTAAAAAAGAAACTACATTTGAAAGTGTTTGCCACAAGGGTGCTGATTAGGTTCTGATTCGACACTTCCGACGGATCCGACAGACTCAATCGTTACCTCATAAATACACCTCAATTCAGAGTGGAATTTCAAACACCGTTCTTTCATCACAATTCTCTCCCTCTGCTTTTCTTTTTTTCCTTCTTTCTCTCTTTCTCTCTCTCTCTCTCTCTCTCTCTCTCTCTCTCTCT
>NW_004798801.1:50257-51221 GCF_000002075.1 Aplysia californica | reverse complement strand
ATATTCGTGATAAGTTGTTTTCTATAATTTGCTTCAACCAGGACTTTTTCATTTGTTTTTCTAGCTGTCCATGGGATACGTAGCATGCGTATTTTTCATCTAATCCTCATGAAATTTCCACAGAATGAAGGGAGAAAGTACTACTAAAATTGTGTGTGTTGAATTTTGGATATTTGGAAAAGAGTTTTGTTGGTGGTGTCTGTAGTGGGGATTTCACCGGATTTTTGCAAACTTGGATACTACCTCAGTAAAAAGTTCATAAAAAATGTTCTAATTTGTCTAGGAAAAAGTCATCTAATGTTTGCTAACACCTACATGCAAAAAAAAAAACATAATCAACTTCCATAAACGATAAGTGCTGTATTCATTACGTAAGACATGTCAACAAAATGCAATATGGCCGCTGAATCCACGGAAACGAAACTTTTTTCTCAAATTTTATTGCGGATTTTAAGACCCTCTTACTATGCTTGTTATTATGTGTGAAATATGGTAAAATTTGGTCCACTAGAAGGCGAGGTAGCCTTAAGCTGTAGCCCCCCCCTCCCCCCCTTAAAAAATAAAAAGAGAACAGTCTTTTTTAACAAAACGTCTTCAATAATGCACAAATTATACAATTTGTAGTTGACTTGTCTGAATTTATAAATCTTTTCCCTTTTCTCAATTTTGATGGAAGCCTTTAGAATTTACTTTTCAGAAATGCACGTTGATTGTCTTTATATTAAGAAATACGATGTCCCCTTTTTTAGTTTTATTTGTACTAGGTTTTGTTGGAATTGGTGAAAAAAGAGGATCGTGTTGTTCCCCTTCCATTGCTCCTTTTTACCAATCCTTATATAATAAAGTATGTGCATATTATATAATTTACAGATAGATAGATAGATAGATAGATAGATAGATAGATAGATAGATAGATAGATAGATAGATAGATAGATAGATAGATAGATAGATAGATAGATAGAG
>NW_004798801.1:47634-49266 GCF_000002075.1 Aplysia californica | reverse complement strand
CCCGACCCGACCCGACCCGACCCGATTGAGCTAATGGGCATCCTGTAAATCACAAAGTTCTATCGGCTAAGGACCTAGTTTTGAAAAATTTGATGTTGAAAATGTTTAGGTTTCACAACATTATGTCAATATTTTCGTATGTAATTCTTTGAATATCTTGAATATGACGACTCCGAATAATGATACGATTCTGATAGAGCAGATACAGCATTTGGTTTCTGACCTCACCGTCTTAGTTACTCAAAACGGCGTAAAATGTCAGATAGAACTTTATAACTCTAAGGTAGCGTAATGTCATGAAGCACTTGTGTGGGTGACCTGATGTAATGGAGAGTTGTAACTGGAACAATATGTCTTTGAGAAACACACAATAACCAACGGTCAAATACTGGGCTCTGCACATGGGCGACACCCCGGGGGGCAGTGTCACTGACTGAAGCGTCTTTAGGCCATTCCCAAAGGGGGAACATTTCTCGTTCAAGCATAGTAGAATTGTAAATGGGCTGACTCATGTCACGCTTATAACTGTGCCTGATCTACAACAGGGAACTGCTGCTTTTTCTTTCCTGATCCTTACTATTGTCATTTTCCTCTACTTCTTTTGTTTGTCCCTTGTGACCTGTTATTTCTTGGGTGCCTTGATAGTCGAAGCAGACCGTGTGCTGTTGAAGCTAGAGAGGTGAGCAGTCTAAGTTGGATTCCCTGTAAAGACTTCTCTGTTGACACCCACCCCTTGGCGCTCATACGACCTAATGCAGTTGCGAGAGCCGTAAAACTTTCTACTATATAAAAAAAAGACATGAGCGACCTGCAAAATTGTGAGGGTTGTCTCTGTTGGCGTTATTGAGAATAATTCATACACTCATGCATTTTGCATTTGTGTTTTGTGTGTGCTTTGCAAAAGACATTTTCAAAGGGGATAGAAACAGCGGAATTCTATGTATTTACTTTCTTTTTATAAATGTTCATTATTTTAGTAGATATATTCCAGATTTAGCCATGAAAGAAGCTGCATGAAGAAAACCTTGAGACCATCTTAAGCTAAGCTAAATTGACCGTCTGCCTAGACGAAAAGAGCCATATAGATATATATTCCAAATATGTAATGACAGCAAGGCTGTTGTCTAGTAGCAGTATGGGCTTTTACGGCGCTCGCAACTGCTAAGGTCATATGAGTGCGGCTGTTGTCTGATGCAATACACGATGGACTATGCCCTACGCTCTTGGTTTTTATGCATAAGGCACGCGGGCAGCTGGTGATTATAACATAGTTTAAATCTGGTTTGCTGTCCATTATAATATTATATTATGTCTAGGTTATGTTACTGGAGACTAATTGGCTAAACTGTGGAGATACTATTTCCTTCATGTTACTTACATTATTGTAAATTCGGAACAAGATCGTGGGGCGTGGGGAGGGGAGTGGGGGGAGGGGATCGGTCATCATCATGGAACGCTGAGAGGTCAGCAACTCACGTCAGCGATCAGGGTACACCAAATATTTCTCAGCTAATAGCCTGTCAGCAACAACAAAAAACAACAACTACAACAACAACAACAACTACAAAACTTAATTATTGCCCTGATATTTCAAGGTCACCTATCTGTTTAAGTTCTCAAAGTGAGTTGTGT
>NW_004798801.1:45520-46757 GCF_000002075.1 Aplysia californica | reverse complement strand
CTCCCCCCCTTTTTCCCTCTTAGGAGGTTTGAACTCCCGTCTAAAGCATGCAACAGCGCGGAGCTTAACCCTCACTGCACAGCAGATGCCAGTGAGCTGATTTCTGATAGCTAAGGAAATAAACGAACGAGAGAGCCGTATAGAACGAACTGATCAACGAAATTCCTTTCTCAAACGATAAAGATAATCAAAAACACCTGAGACAGATAGAAAAACAATTTCTGTGATGAAGGGAATGTCGATCACAGACCACGGGGATGTTTTCTGGGGAATTTAATTTGTTTTCTTAAACAAGAGGGAGATACGCCTGCACATTGCACATTCGTCCTAACCAAAACTAGAGAGCGTGGGTGGTTGGAAGGCACCGCTGGTTAATGCGAGGCAGCGTGGTGAAATCAGGCGCTCGTCAAAACAATGAGATCAAAGAAACCGGCATTTTCCTGAGCGTCGAATAATAAAAAATAAATTAAAAAATTCTACTTTTTTCGGCTCAACTTCTTTTATGTCCTTTTTAAAATGCATTTCTGTGTGGATGCTACAAAAAACAACTTAAAAAACCCCCGTTCATTAAAGGCTAGAAAGATCTAGATTCCAAGTTTCCAAGGACACCCAAGCTTTAGAAGTCACCAAAATTTTTGGCGGCCATTTTCTTGCTAATTTTAGCTCTCATACCAGGCGACCCTATTTTCTTCAATTGCAAATATTTCGACTTCTATTCATGATAGATGGATATTTTTTTATTTATTTATTTATTTATTTTTTGCCAAACGCGAGAAAAATAAACAGGTATTAGGATATATTAATACCTGTAAATGCCCTAAAATTGACGAACGCTTGATTTCACCGCGTCGTGGCAAAATTGCTAAGATGCTACTTCTTTTCTTTCGCCATGTTGTCTCTTGTAGATCACATTTCTCTTCTTTTGCAATGTTTAGTCTGTCTATCTCGCTTTCCCCATTTTTTTCTGCAGCTTGTTGGAGAGTGCATTCTCCGATCCTTCTTTTTTCCTTTTCCAAATGTGTATTTGTGTGTCTGTTGTCTTTCTTCCTTTTCACCATCTGGTAGTTGGAAGGTGTCACTGGTAAGTCACATTAATTCTTTTCTTTCTCTCTTTCTCTCATTCTATCTCTCTTGATCTCTCTCTCTCTCTCTCTTTCTCTCTCTCCCCCTCTCTCTCTCGATCTCTCTCTGTCTCTCTCTGTCTCTCTCTCTCTTTCTCTCTCTCTCTCTCTCTCTC
>NW_004798801.1:40290-41279 GCF_000002075.1 Aplysia californica | reverse complement strand
CCTTACATTTTCCTTTTCTTATCCCATTTCCTTCATCCCTCTATTTTCTTAGGTCTTTCTCCCAATCTTCCCCGTCTCTCCTCCTCCCTCCATCATTTTTCTCAATCTTTGTCCTCCTCCCCCACCCCAACCAAAAAGAAAGCATCTCCTTCACGAACCATCACATTTTCTCTCTCCCTACGCCATCCCTATTTCCTATTTTCTTGTTTCCTCCGGAATCTCCCTCCTTTTTCATTTCGACACGTCATTCCTCCTTTCTCCATGATTATACTTTCTCCGTCCTCGCTTCTCCCCCCTCCCCCTCTTTTTATTAACCCATCTCCTCCCTCCTTCTTGTATCTACTCCCTCCCTCCGTCTTATATCTCCTCCCTTCCTCCGTCTTATATCTCCTCCCTTCCTCCGTCTTATATCTCCTCCCTCCTTCTTATATCTACTCCCTCCCTCCGTCTTATATCTACTCCCTCCTTCTTGTATCTACTCCCTCCCTCCGTCTTATATCTCCTCCCTTCCTTCGTCTTATATCTCCTCCCTCCTTCTTATATCTACTCCCTCCCTCCGTCTTATATCTCCTCCCTCCTTCTTGTATCTACTCCCTCCGTCTTGTATCTACTCCCTCCCTCTCTCTTGTACATCCTCCCTCCCTCTTATATCTCCTCTCTCCCTCTTATATCTACTCCCTCCCTTTTATATCTCCTCCCTCCCTCTTACATCTCCTCCCTCCCTCTTGCATCTCCTCAATCCCTCCTATATCTACTCCCTCCCTCTTGTATCCCATACCCCTTCCTCTCCCCCTCCCCCACCCCTGCCTCTCCCCCTCCACCACCCCTGCCTCGACACCCCACAAACCGCTCCGCCCTGTGGCAATAGACAGCAGCAATCCATGTTATCCCCCGGTCTTTAGGGTGAGAGCTAGGAGCTAGGTCACTCTAATAACCGCTCTCTTAACGAGCAGTCTTCACGCCCACACTCACATACACACACACACACA
>NW_004798801.1:30824-32422 GCF_000002075.1 Aplysia californica | reverse complement strand
AAATATTAGGTGTGTCCCGCGCGCTCATATGACCTTATGCAGTTGCGAGCGCCGTAAAACACTTTACAAAAAAAAAAAAAAAAAAAACACGTCACGCCCTTCCACACTTCCCACTTCCTCACACTTTGCAACACTCTCTACCGTGTCACACGTCACATCAAGTTATGTGAGGCAGCGTGGTGGAATCAGGCTCTCGTCAATTTTTGGGCATGTAGAGATATTTGTATCATCTTAAAGCTTGTTCATTTGTCTTTAATTGGGTGAAAAAAATATCCATTTATCTTGAATACAAGTCGCAATATTTGAGAATGAAGGGGGTGGGGGTCACCTGTTTTCAGAGGTAAAATTAGTGAGATAATGGCCGCCAAAGATTAGTTATTTCCTTAGCTTAAGATTCCATGGTAGCTGAAAATTTACATTTTTTGTGCCTTTAATCAACGTTTTCAGAAAAAGCCACACAGAAATGAGTTCTTTAATATGCATGAAAGATGTTGAGTCAAAAAACAAAAATTTTGAAAAAAATTCACAAACCTGTGGAAAATGCAAGTTTCTTCACTTTCATTATTATGACGAGAGCCTGATTCCACCACGCTGCCTCACAATTATACCTAAAAAAATCCAAAGGTGTTCAAGCTTCAAACGCAGTTAGCTTGCGATTTCTCAATAATCCTTGATATGGGCCTACTACAAACATTTACGTCACGTGGTGTCATAGTGTTACCATCTGCGTGGTATACCTAAGTTACCACGTGACACGAAGGTGAGAAGTAGACACCACATCGATGCCATGTCACCGATGGTCCGTAGTGTAAAAGTAAGGATCTTCGCTGTTCTACGCAGAAGTTGTCAGGTGTAAAACACTTGGCTTAGTTTTAGTAGAGGTTTTGCGGCGCTCGCAACTGCATAAGGTCATATGATCGCCAGAAGATTACAGGTGTTACAACAAGAGAATAACAAACATAAAAAAGAAGAAGGGGGGATGAGGAGGACAAACCACACCAGAGCACCCGCCAACCATCCACAGCCATGAGTTCGATTTGCCCGTATGAAGCTCCAGTTGCTCCTGACACACAGAGTCGAAGCTGCCCGCTTCCTAAATTATCTGAATTATGTCGAAGGGGGTGTAAATTAATAGTATAGTCAAACGTGTCCTAGACGGCCACCTACTTCCGAGAAGAAGAAAAATGGTTATCTTAAACAGGTCACCGATTTGGACGGGGTGTCATTATAAAATGTGAGGCGTGCTGACCAAGTGAGTTACTTCTCACACTCCACAAATGGAGATATTGGCCAAAAATCGACTCAAGGGTCAAATTAGTAGATTTTTTATTGATGCCATATTCTTCAAGTATGACATGCTTTTTATTGTTTCACACTTATAAATTGTAAAAATTTCACCTATAAGCGTGATGTACCTATTTCCATAGGGCTCGAATCTGAGAAGTAACTCAATTTGTCAGCATGCTTCCCAAACTATAGAAAAGAAAGCATTTAATTAGGGGGTGCAGGTGTTTATTAATTTGTGCACGTGATTTTCTTGAGCAGGCGGCCGTTAAAGCAGTTTCGGTTCTATCTCTACAATCAATAATAATAATAAT
>NW_004798801.1:26212-28067 GCF_000002075.1 Aplysia californica | reverse complement strand
CCTCACCTTTCCTCAACCTCTTTGTTTCCTTTCATATTCCCTCAACCCCCTCCTCCCATCCCCACCCTATTTCCTCTCCTCTTTCCGTCCCCTGTTAACCCCTCTTCCCTCCTCTCTAAACTCCCCCCCCCTTCCACTCCCTCCCCTTTACTTTCACTCCCTTCTCCCTTCTATCATTCCGAGGGTGACTTTGACTCTCTATTTACCAGGAGACAGTGCAATCAGGGAAGAGCCACTAGTATTTTACTCTATTTCTTTGTTACAGGTAAATTTGGTATAGATCTAGCCGCTTCCAGCATCGAATATACCCAGACGATTGTTGATTTTGTTTCTATAATTGATTGTTGATTGTTGATTTTGTTTCAATAATGCAGTGGTTGTCCCAACCCAGTTGTACGGTGCCGAGATCTGGACAGTGTACCCAAACCATGCCAAGAAGCTTAATCATTTCCACATGAAATGTCTCCGGAGAATTCCTGGCATCAAATGGCTGGATAAAATACCAGCTTCCGAAAATCTCAAAAGGGCAAATGCCGAGAGTCTGTTTTCTAAGCTCAATAGGGCTCAACTTCGCTGGGCTGGTCATGTCGCAAGAATGCTTGGTTTCAGAATTCCAAAGGCAGTCAGTATTCTATTCTGAACTGTCCTCAGGGAAGCGTGAAATTGGCGCATCCGAAAAAAGCACTGTTGGCGGTAGGCGGGTGCTCTGGTGTGGTATGTTTCTTCTTTCCTATCAAACATCTATCATCCTTATCTCCCCTTTTTCTTTTTTATGTTTGTTACTCTCTTGTAACACCTCTAATCTTCTGGTGCTCATATGACCTTATGCAGTTGCGAGTGCCGTAAAACCTTACTAAAAACTAAACTAAAAAAGCAGTATAAAGACACCCTAAACATGTACGTGAAGGACTTCAACATACAGGAAATCCGTCGACTTGGGAAAGCCTAACTCCTGACAGACGAAGTTGGAGAGCAGTACTGTAGTCAGTGGGCAGCAGGTCTTAGGAGTATGAAGCATCATGAACAAAAACAGGCTGAAGTCAAGAGAGAAGCACATCCACACGTTAAAGTGAAGCTTTAAAACGCTCGAAATGTGACATTTTTTTTCTTCCAGAATTGCTCTCATTGGCTATAGCAGAAACCCCAAGTCATCTAAACCGTTAATTCTTCTATCAGGTGTCTAAAGAAAGAGACTCACTTAAAGGGCAACAATTCATTCATCTCTCTATACATTTCAACAAAACCAGAGGAACGTAGTGGGTGGTTGGCGGGTGCTCTGGTGTGGTTTGCTCCTTCTTTCCCATCAAACATCTATCGTCCTTATCTCCCCTCCTTCTTTTTCGTGTTTGTTACTCTATTGTAACACATCTAATCTTCAGTACTTATATGACCTTCTTGTGTTGCAAGTGCCGTAAAACTCTTACTAAAACTTTAAAAAAAAGAGAAACGTATTATTTTCATAATTTAAAAAATCAGTTAACAAGATCGAAAAATTCAACGCTTTAAAAATTTCAATCAAAATTGGTTAATAATGCAAAACGTTGCAACTTTAAAAAAAAATCAAACAGTTGTGTATTTGTGCATTGGGGAACCAATATATTGCAGGAAATTGACATTGGCAAATAAACTCCGGAAAGGTCGTTTAAGGTGTCTGCTCCAGGTGTTAACCTTTGATTCTCTCCTGACAAGCTCCAATATGTCACAAAAAGTTGGGAATAACCCCGTGGCATGTTTCTGGTACGGTTGTTTAGACGACCAGTTCTAAATTGAGTTTCAACTGTTTGATTGCTTGTGGGTTATTTCCGCAGACTCTGTCAACCCCCTCTCTCTCTCTCTCTCCCTCTCTCTCTCTCCC
>NW_004798801.1:20602-22452 GCF_000002075.1 Aplysia californica | reverse complement strand
GGTTGGTTTTTTTTTTAGCTTCCAGATTAAGTTAGAGTGAGGAATGATAACAGGCTGACAATAGGCTTGGGGCTGCGCTGGTGGCATTTAAAACATTTTCTTCTTTAAATCCGCTTTTTTTATGATTGTAGTCAGTGAACGAGTTCTGTCTTTCTTACTTCTTTGCCTGGATACATTGACGATATCTTTTTTTATAGTTGTCCTATCTTTAGCTCGGTCTATTTCTGCTCAAGGACAGGGCATATAATTATATATAAAGTTCTCGTGGTTTTTGTGTCGACATTTTATCAATGGAATAAGTCGGGAAAACTGAAATAACTCAACTTCATGGTGGTTCAATAGAGCTCTAGTTATCGAAAATCGAGACGATTTGCAACCTACCTCATTTATCTGTATTTGATACGGTGTGCAACTGCACCAAGTTTGTTTGCTTAATTCTAGCTTTACGGCGCTCGCAACTGCATAAGGTCATATGAAAACGCGAATGCCAAGCTTACCTGTAACAAAGAAGTATCGCAAAATACTAGTCGCTCTTCTCCGTTTGTCTAAGTCGCTATCCGAAAGTAAGAAAATGTAAAAGTCATTATTCCTCTTCGCCTTAAGTCGCTGTTCGCCTGTAAGGAAATGAAGCGTCATTATTCCCCGCTTGTCTTAAGTCGCTGTTCGCCAGTAAGGAACTGTCAAAGTCGTTTTTCTCCCTTGTCTTAAGTCGTTGTTCGCCAGTAAGGAAATGAAGCGTCATTATTCCCCGCTTGTCTTAAGTCGCTGTTCGCCAGTAAGGAACTGTAATAGTCGTTTTTATCCCTTGTCTTAAGTCGCTTTTCGACAGTAAGAAAAGGAAAAGTCATTATTCCCCGCTTGTCTTAAGTCACTGTTTGCCAGTAAGGCACTGTAAAATAAGTCGTTTTTCTCCCTTGTCTTAAGTCGCTGTTCGCCAGTAAGGAACTGTAAAAGTCGTTTTTCTCCCTTGTCTTAAGTCGCTGTTCGCCAGTAAGGAACTGTAAAAGTCGTTTTTCTCCCTTGTCTTAAGTCGCTGTTCGACTGTATCGAAACGACCAAGTTGCTATTCCCCAAATATCAACGTCGCTATACCTTGTTCGTCAAAGTTGCTATACACCGTTCGTCCAAAGTCACTGTTCGCCGGTAACGAAAATTTAAAAGTCGCTCTTCCCCGGTGCGGTGTGGTGCGTTTCGAGTCGAAGAAGTATTGACCTGGTGACGTCACAGGTGGAGCAAATTGTTGTTTAGACTGACTCACTCAGTTAATGAGTTAAATGAGTCAGGAGCAGCAGAGGAAGTGATACCTCCACGAACAAAGGAAATTGTCATGACCTCTTGAACTCAGGAGGTGATTGCGATCATTGACTCATTAATGTCGAAATGACGAAATGACTCACGAGAGGAGAAAGTGGTGAAGGCCGGAACAGGTTATTTGTTTGTTTTTTCAATTATTTTTTTGTGCATGTTTTAGTTTTGCTGTTTTATTTTTGTCATTTTAAAAATCAATGTGGGTGGCTTTACGGCCCCTTCAACACAGTTTATGGTGTCCAGGATGTGCCAGGATCTGGACAATAAGGATGTATCTTGTCTTATCTTATCTTAAGTAGATTAGTTACGAGGTGGGCTTTCTGGACCCTCCCGGACTGAGAGGAGTACAACACCTCAACAGAAAAACCGAGACACAATATGTGTGAGGCAGCGTGGTGGAATCAGGCTCTCGTCAATTTTGGGGCATGTAGAGTTAGTGGGGTCATCTTAAAGCTTGTTCACTTCTCTTTATTTCAATGAAAAAAATATCTCTTTATATTGAGTACAAGTCAAGATATTTGCGAATGAAGGAGGTGGGGTCG
>NW_004798801.1:8835-17145 GCF_000002075.1 Aplysia californica | reverse complement strand
AAGAAGAAGAAGAAGAAGAAGAAGAAGAAGAAGAAGAAGAAGAAGAAGAAGAACAAAATAGACTATATTTTTATAGCTCTCTATCCCATACGAGTACCCTCTGAGCTTTTTCTGATAAAGAAAATTGATCTGAAAAATGTGAATGAATTAATTTTTTTTTAAGCTTCTTTTCTTAAAATAGGCTACTCCATAACAAGCGCCTCTTCAGGTGTTGCTCAGTGACCAAAATTCGCGTCCTCAAAAGTTGCTTGCTTACTCTCTCCCCATACCGTCAGGTACATAAGGTGGAGAGGCTGCAGTCGACGCCACGCTTGTCTGTCCCTGGCCACGCCCTCCAATTTCGGCACATCCAGGCCCTGTGCGATTGCCTCATCTCTTATTGTGCCGCTATAGCTTCCAGTTGGTCTTCCCCGCTTTCTCTTTCCGACTGGTTTTCAATAGCACGTCTGATAGGGCAATCTTGTCTTCAGCATTCTCAGAATATGTTAGAAGATCATTCTCAGAACATGTTAAAAGAACATTCTTAGAACATGTTAGAAGAACATTCTCAGAACATGTTAAAAGAACATCCTTAGAACATGTTAGAAGAACATTCTCAGAACATGTTAAAAGAACATCCTTAGAACAAGTTAAAAGAATATTCTCAGAACATGTTAAAATAACATTCCCAGAACATGTAAAAAGAACATTTTCAGAACATGTTAAAAGAACATTCTCAGAACATGTTAAAAGAACATTCTCAGAACATGTTAGAAGAACACTCTCAGAACATGTTAAAAGAACATTCTCAGAACATGTTAAAAGAACATTCTCAGAACATGTTGAAAGAACACTCTCAGAACATGTTAAAAGAACACTCTCAGAACATGTTAAAAGAACATTCTCAGAACATGTTGAAAGAACACTCTCAGAACATGTTAAAAGAACACTCTCAGAACATGTTAAAAGAACATTCTCAGAACATGTTGAAAGAACACTCTCAGAACATGTTAAAAGAACATTCTCAGAACATGTTGAAAGAACACTCTCAGAACATGTTAAAAGAACACTCTCAGAACATGTTAAAAGAACATTCTCAGAACATGTTGAAAGAACACTCTCAGAACATGTTAAAAGAACATTCTCAGAACATGTTAAACAATGTTAACCTCAAAAGTTAACGATATTATAACTCTGATCTTGTGATTTACAGGTGATCTGGCGCAAGGCCTCGGATTCGAACCCTCTGACCGTGGGCAACGAGACGTTCTTCGACAACGACCGGATCCTGGCTCGCCATGACGCTTCCCAGAACACGTGGAACCTGATCATCAAGCACGTGCGACTCACGGACGCCGGCGTCTACGAGTGTCAGATCAGCTCAAAGCTCAGGCATCTGCGTCATAACGTGCTGCTTACTGTCAGAGGTGAGGGGTCATTGAGGGTTAAGGTCAGAGGTGAGGGGTCATTGAGTGGAAGAGTCTGCCATCTACGCCATAACGTGTTGCTTACTGTCAGAGGTGAGGGGTCATTGAAGTTTAAGGTCATGTGTGAGGGGTCATTAAGTAATAAGGTCAGGGATCAGTGACGGAATGTCTGGCATTTACGGTATAACGTGCTGCTAACTGTCAGAGGTGAGGGGTCAATGAGGGACATGGTCATGGGTGAAGGATCATTGGGTGGAAAGGTCCGGCATCTACGTCATAACGTGTTGCTTACTGTCAGAGGTGAGAGGTCATTGAGGAACAAGGTCAAGTGTGAGGGGTAATAATGCAATGAGGTCAGGCGTCTATGACATATCAGGCTGCTTACTGTCTGAGGTGAGGGTCAATGAGGGACAAGGTCATGGGTGAAGTGTCAGCTCAAAGCTCAGGCATCTGCGTCATAACGTGCTGCTTACTGTCAGAGTTCAGGGTCATTGGGGGACGAGGTCATGGGTGAAGGGTCATTAGGCGGAAAGGTCAGGCATCTATGACACAGCGTGCTGCTTCTACGTCAATAACGTGCTGTTAACTGTCCGAAGTGAGGGGTCATTGAAATCTAAGGTCAAGTGTGAGGGGTCATTAAGTAATAAGGTCATTGATCAGTGACATTAGGCCAGGCATTTACGGTATAACGTGCTGCTAACTGTCAGAGGTGAGGGGTCATTAGGGTTAATGTCAGGGGTGACAGGTCATTGGGTGGAAAGATCAAACATTTACGGCATAAAGTGCTGCTTGCTGTCAGAGGTGAGATGTAATTGGAAGACAAGGTGAAGACAAGTAAGAGTAATACGGCTCTCGCAACAACGATAAGGTCAGTGTTGAAAGTTTATTGAGCAAAGGATTCAGGGGTGAGGGGTTATTTGCGTGATAAGGTCAGGGATTAAGAGTCGTTGGGTGAAATGGTTAAAGGTGAGAAGTTATTGAGGATTAAGGTCAGGGGTGAGGGGTTATTGGGTCATAAGGTCGGGCATCTACGGCATAATGTGCTTACCTACTGTAAGAGATGAGAGGTCATTGGTGGTTAAGGTCAGGGGTGAAAAGGTATTGGATGATGAGGTCAGGGGTGAGATGTCTTTGGGTGATATATTCATAGGTGAGGGGTCATTGGTGGAGAGGTCAATGGTGACAGGTTATTGGGTGACCAGGTCGGGGGGCGGGGGTGGGGGGGGTGGCATTTTGGTAATTTGATCGAAAGTGAGAAGTCATTGTGGTATTAGAGCAATGTCCGGGGATGGAAGTGAAAAGTTGTTGCGTAATGCGGTCAGATGTAGGAAGGTATTTTTATCTTAATGTAGGTATGTTCACCCCCCCCCCCCTCCTCATTTGACACAATTCAGATCATGTAGGTGGCGGGGTCAGACCCTGGCTGTCAGGGCCAGCCTAGGCTAAGAGGAGGAATACAACATACCAGTTGAAAGACAGAGATACATGTACTTGATAAAAGTTCTCCCCACTCGAGAATCGAACTGAGATCTCCTACGAGCGACGGAGATGCGCCTAAGCTAACTGCTACACCATAGTACCAGTTTGAGAGGCCAACTCACACACACACTCACACACACACACACACATGTACAAACACACATAGACACACACACATACAAACACACACACACACACACACACACACACACATAAACACACACGCACTCAAACATACACACACACACACTCAGAAACACACACACACACACACACACACACACACACACGGGGGGGGACGGTATATTTTGAAAAGATTAGAGGTGAGAGCTCATTTTATACACACACACAGACACACACACACAGACACACACACACACACACACACACACACACAGACACACACACACACACACACACACACACACACAAACATCAAGGCCAGAGAGAGGGGGATACAGTGAGGTGTAGTATTGAAAGATTAGAAGTAAGAGCTCATTGAATAAGGTGGTCAGGGGTGGCAGCTGCGTTGCAGAACACGTGTTTGCTGACTGATGGATGTCAGCTTTCTCTAAATACTCGCTGCTGACTCACTCACTGACTGATGGATGTCAATTTCTCTAAATATTCCCTGACTCACTCACTGACTGACTTGCTGACAAACTAACTATTTTACGGAGTGCACAAATTAACTGACTTGAAAGGCGATTTTTTAAACCCAAAACGTTACAACTATTTTCTTTAAATATCTCGAGCAAAACTGTTGAAGTATGTTCTAATTTTTAACTGATAAAATTCATTCCAAAAAAAATCTGCTTGACATAAAATCCATAAAAAAGGTTGTTTTTTTCAAACACGGAAAAGGCTTAAAGAATAAATGCGCTTTAATGCAAAATGCATCGATTTCTTAAAAATCTAGGAAGGAAAATAAAGAGACGGTTGGTTCAAGCTTGTCTCCCGTTTCTGTATAACGTTTAATATTTCCATCCCTGTGACATTTAAAAACAATTATCATTTCTTTTTTCTTACAGCGCTAAAAACTAACTTTATTATTCTTAAACTTTTTAAAAGAACGATTAGTGATGTACTCAACCTCCTCTGGACTGGAAATTTGTTAAAGGCATCGTTAGAATGGTCCAATGGCGAACAAACCAATTCCCACGGGATGTTCCTCACTTCACCATGGACTGTTTGTTTCGGAACCTCATAGTTTTCATATGACTTTTGAAAGATCCATTCCTTCAAGTAACCCCACAGGACAAATTTGTAACAGTTTAAAAGGTTAAAAGGTTCAAGTCTGAAAAATACGGAAGGGGAGGGGGGCTAATTTGTTTTCTTCTGGGACTGTCTAACGGCATGGTCTCCAAAATGGTCAGCTATCCACGTCATTGTTCTGACAGAATCATTGGCCGTGGCCCCATCCTGCATGGCCCACTGGTCTTGGATGTCCAAATATTAGTTTCTTCACAGAGCCGACAGAAGGGCTAAAACTGAGATGGCCTCTGGATTGGAAAAGTAAAGTGAAGTAAAATGCAGAACCGACCGAAATTTCTTTACCACCTTCCATATAATATCGGTCCGTGTTCACAGATGTAACGCGTCCGTCTGCATCTCCGTTTCTGTAAGAGTTTTATGGCACTTTCAACTCAATTAGGTAATATAAGTGCCGAAGATTAGAGGTGTGACAAGGGAGTAATAAACACAAAAGGAGCAAAGATAACAACGATAAACTTGTGAAGGAAAAGAAGGATCTGCACTGTCAAAGAAGAAAAAAGGACCCACCAAACCATGAGCGCTGGAAGCAACCCACACTATACATCTTTTGGCATGGAGTGGCTTCTGAGGACAGTAGGGGGTGGGTGGGATTCCCAGTTGACAGGATTATATTATGTGGGTGGGATTCCCAGTTGACAGCATTATATTATGTGGGTGGGATTCCCAGTTGACAGCATTATATTATGTGGGTGGGATTCCCAGTTGACAGCATTATATTATGTCGGTGGGATTCCCAGTTGACAGCATTATATTATGTAGGTGGGATTCCCAGTTGACAGCATCATTTTATGTGGGTGGGATTCCCAGTTGACAGCATAATATTATGTGGGTGGGATTCCCAGTTGACAGCATAATATTATGTGGAGTTGAAATAACCTGAAATTTGAAAATGGGCTTAATCTCTGAACCAGATGTCGTCGAGGAAATTTTCACGTTTTTGAAGATGATCGAGGAACCTCTGACACATTGCCTATCCTCTGATCCATGTCAGCCTCGCGAACATGAATATGGAGAGGTCAGGAGTTAAGAGTTAAGATATACCTTGAGGTGTAGAAAGTCCTAGCTGCAGGCATCATCGACGGACCGACGTCTCATGTGACTACAAAATTCTGCAAACATGTCTGGTGATGTTTAACCCTATCCGTATGCCCTGGAGTCATTTCATATACCTGGGGTTGCATTCTTCACATTTTAGAATACTTCTAGTACGAAGATCTCTTTGAAACTTTCAGTATTCCTCCAAAAATCATTTTGACAGACTGCTATGCAAAGCGTACGAATCAGATTAACGAGTTAATTTCCTCTTTGGAAAGTGGTGGCACAGAGTTCCTCACGACGTATGGATACGAAAGTAAAACACCACGTACGGATAGGGTTAAAGAGGTTTGAATAGTGCGTGATTGACCTGGATTATTGAACTGCAGTGATTATTTTGTCAGGGAATTTGTTTGTGTTTCATTCTCCATAAATCGAACAGACGGAACTTCTCTACCTAGGATATCAGGAAAAAGCCTTGAGAACACTATAGCATTCTTCCCGTACCTTGTGCGGAACTTACGAAATATCAAGGATGGTGATTTTGTGGGGAGGTGATGAAAAACTATTATTATCTGCAGACTTCTGCTTGCCTGGTAGACCGCTGTAGCCTGAAATATGGCGCGATCGTTGAGACTATAACTTGTAACGTGAATTGGTCTGTCAAGCTAAAAATAATGAGAACTAAATCGAATTTCTTTCTTTTTTTTTTCTTAATTGTTTTAAAGCTCAATCTAGAGCAAAGCTATTCTGTAGAATTATCTAGAATGAATATCAATAAAATTCTGTTTGAATTCTAAATGTTGTACTCAATTTGAAATGTAATGCTTCAGTGTGGAGGAAAATATTTACCCCCAAAAATATTGTAAAATTATTTGAGTTTTTTGTAGGTGATTTTTAAAAATAACCATGTATTCATATTATTTTAACTGACTGAAAAACTGACTCACTGTCAGACTCACTATCTAGGTCATTCACTCACAGCCTTTTTATTTAACGCACTCACTGGAAAAGCTGGGGGTGGTGGTGATGATGGACCCGGTGGTGATGATGGTTGTGGTGCTTTGTGTGTGTGTGTGTGTGTGTGTGTGTGTGTGTGTATGTGTGTATGTGTGTATGTGTGTGTATGTGTGTGCGCGTGTGTATGTGTGTATGTATATATGTATTTTCGTGTCTGTACGTCTGTCAGTACGTCTGTCCGCGTGTGTTGTATCTGGCCTGGCCCCAAACCCGAGCCTGTTATAGAAAACTACCTGTCTCCCGGCGTGTCATACCGCAACAGACGCAGCCTCGCGGCTTCCCGCTGTGACAGCCCGTGCCAGTGACGTCACAGGACGTTATGGCGGCGAAGTGCGCGCACATCAAGCTGCCCAGGGCCTCCGTGGTTTCCGGTAGACAGTTATTGCCTCCCTTGAGAGAGCGAGACAGGGGCGGCAACTCTTGCTGTCAGCACTGGGAGGTCCTCTAATTGCCGGAAGATTGGATTATAACGATTCCTTGATGTTGATTGAATCCTCACGTCTGTAATGCTGAAAAAAACCTCCCCTCTCCCCTCCTCCCTCGTCAAGGACGCTTGTTGGGGAAATCATCATAATTTGTAGCACAAGTTTGAGGGAAAATCATTATAATTTGTAAGGTTTGTTTTGTTGTGAAATCACCATAATTTGTAAGGTTTGTTTTGTTGTGAAAACATCATAATTTGTAAAAATTGTTAGTGCAGAAATCATCATAATTTGCATTGTTTTTTCTGTGGTAAAGTCATCATAATTTGTAACGTTTGTTTGTGGTGAAGTCACATTGTAACGTTGGTTGCAGATGGAAACATCTTAGATTATACCCACTGTCTGTATTCTATTTTTCCTTTCTCCGTCCTATCACATACACGTCATCCTTATCTGTCCTCATTATCTTTGTACTTTACTCTCTGTTAGTAGCACGTCTGCTCTTAGACGCGCACATAACCTACTTCAGCAAAATTCAAACTCAAATCAGATGTGGCTTTGGTTGATGGTGAAAACATCGTAAATTGTAACCCAATAAAACCCTTTATCAGTCTGCCACGTTCGCTGGTGATGAAGTCATTATGAAATGTCACGTTCATTGGTTGTGAAATCATCATGATAATATGTAATATTCTTTTTATGTAATCATCATGATATGTAGTATTCTTTGATGTAATCATCATGATGTGTAATGTTTGTTGGTGAAATCGCCATGATATCATTATGTAAGGCTTGCAGATAAAATCCTGACATTTTGTAACGCTTGTTTGAAATCGCCGTAACCTGTAACGGTTGTTTATGAAATCATCATGATCTGTAAGTCAACATGCAAGGTCGAAGCACCCGACCTCCTAACTTGTCTTAATTGTGCTGATGAGGGCGCGAAAATCTACGCTTGCACTTTATTACAGTACGTTATCTGTGCTTTTTTGCTTATGTAACGATCTACTAACCTGTATGTGACAGTGTGTGTGTGTGTGTGTGTGTGTGTTTGTGCGTGACAGTATTTCTGTGTGTGACAGTGTGCGTAACAGTATGTGTGTGTGTGTGTGTGTGTGTGTGTGTGTGTGTGTGTGTGTGTGTGTGTGCGACAGTGTGTGTATGACAGTATGTGTGTTCGACACTGTGTTTGAGACAGTGTGTATGTGAGATAATGTGTGTGCGACAGTGTGTGACTGTGTTTCTCACAGTGTGGTGACAGTATGTGTCCGGCACTGTGTGTGCGACAGTGTGTGTGTGTGACAGTGTGTCTACGACAGTGTGTCCGTCACAGCCCCGTCCTCCCCCAGTCTCGGTCAATCCGTGGCAGGGGGTTTGATGGAGATCGATTCCAACGCTGACCTTTCCCTTGACCCCTTCTGACCCCGCTGACCCCAACTGACCAGCGCTGGCTATTTTTATCCACAAATCATGGACATGATCCCAGCTTAGGCCTTCATTTCCCGCCTATTTTTCTTGTCCCTTCTTTCTATTATCTCCTTACGATTGTCTTCTCCCTTCTTTCTATTGTCTCTACACGCCTTTCTTCTTCCTTCTCTCTATCCTCCCACAACTTTTCTTTCTCCATCTCTGTGCCACATCACCTGTCTCTTCTCTCCCCCCCCACCTCCTCT
>NW_004798801.1:7214-8735 GCF_000002075.1 Aplysia californica | reverse complement strand
GAGGACACAACGAGGACACAACGAGAACACAACGAGGACACAACGAGGACACAACGAGGACACAACGAGAACACAACGAGGACACAACGAGGACACAACGAGGACACAACGAGAACACAACGAGGACACAACGAGAACACAACGAGAACACAACGAGGACACAACGAGAACACAACGAGAACACAACGAGAACACAACGCATTCCGTGATCTCGTCTGTAAGTACTTTAGAGCCATTTGTTTGTTTGTTTGTTTGTTTGTTTGTTTGTTTGTTTGTTTGTTTGAATAAAGAGAAGCACATCGACACAAAAACGGTTTTCTACAAATTGTGAGACAGCGTGGGGAAATGAGGCGCTCGTCAAAAATAAGTACAGAAATCAGAGAAACAGGCGTTTTCCCGCCAGACTGGAAACTTTTATAGAATTTTTATTTTTGGCTCAATCTCTTTTATCTCCTGTGAATTTTAAGGAAAAACATTGATGAAAGGCACAAAATATGTCCTTTTTCTGTTTTCAAGAACTCTTTAGCTATTGGAGGTACCAAAGTTTGGCGAAGTTTTCCGGCTAATGTTACCACTGAGACCAGACGATCCTGTTTCCGTCAATGGCAAACGTCTGGAGTTCTATTTAAGATAGATGGACATTTATTTCACTGAAAGCAAGGCAAAGAAATCAGCTGTCAGAAGATAACAATAACTCCACGTGCCCAAAAATTGACGAGCGCCCGATTCCACTGCCTCGTGATACAATTGGTCGAGTGGATGTTTTACGGCACTATCGACACAGTCTGGTCATGTAAGCGACAAGGGTCATTTAGGTTGAGTAAAGAGAAGCTCATCGGCACAGGGATGGTCTTTTAGTGCTGGGAAAACTAAGACAGACAGACAGACAAACAGAAACAACAACGAGAAAAAAAAAGAAGCAAGACCTTCCAATGGCACCCTCCAACCACCCACCGAGCCTCCCAACAAGCACAGAAGCCTCAAAAACGTGAAGTAACGCGGAAAGGCAAAGGGTTTCTTTCTATTTTTAGAAAGAGTTCTACGTCATTAGAAACACAGATAGGTCACATAAGGGCCAAAGATCTATATACGGTCTCATAAGATCTGAGCTTAGTAGGATAGAAAGAAAAGAGGAAAGAGAGGGGAAAGCAACTGTGGTCCTCTCCGCCATGTCTCGAAACATGAAAACTATTTTGATTTTTTACACTCACACTCGGATGTTAACAAATAAACCCCATCATGGGACGTGTCGACAAATAAACACCATCATATAGATCCCATCAAGGAATGTGTCGACAAATAAACACCATCATGGGACATGTCGACAAATAAACCCCATCATGGGACGTGTCGACAAATAAACACCATCATATAGATCCCATCAAGGAATGTGTCGACAAATAAACACCATCATGGGACATGTCGACAAATAAACCCCATCATATAGTTATAGATCCCATCCTGGGACAGATCGACAAATAAACCCCATCATGGGACGTGTCGACAAATAAACACCATCAT
>NW_004798801.1:5341-6628 GCF_000002075.1 Aplysia californica | reverse complement strand
CCCACACAGACAGAAACAACAGAGGGAGAGGAAAGAAGGAGGACCTACCAGTGACACCCACCAACCACCCACACAGACAGAAATAACAGAGGGAGAGGAAAGAAGCAGGACCTACCAGTGACACCCTCCAACCACCTGACACTTGACATTGGCACGACATTAAAGAACTGTTCCCTGTGGTCACGACATTAAAGAACTGTTCCCTGTGGTCACGACATTAAAGAACTGTTCCCTGTGGTATGGCACAGACAGAAACATCCTTACAACAATTTGAACTGTCGATGACAAGTCAACCCTCCTTCACCACACAGATGACACGCCAACCCTCCTTCACCACACAGATGACACGCCAACCCTCCTTCACCACACAGATGACAAGCCAACCCTCCTTCACCACACAGATGACAGGCCAACCCTCCTTCACCACACACCGACAAATGAGGACATGAAAAGAGACAAAATAAATGATGGAGAGATGAAATAAAGGAAGGAGGGACAAAACAAATGATGGAGAGATGAAATAAAGGAAGGAGAGACAAAACAAATGATGGAGAGATGAAATAAAGGAAGGAGAGACAAAACAAATGATGGAGAGATGAAATAAAGGAAGGATAGACAAAACAAATGATGGAAAGATGAAATAAAGGAAGGAGAGACAAAACAAATGATGGAAAGATGAAATAAAGGAAGGAGAGACAAAACAGCTTCTTCGACTAAAAAATACGGGACATACAACATCCACAAAATGTGGCGAACTTTCATTATCACTGTCATCATCATCATTACCATCATCATTACCATCATCATTACCATCACTATCATCCTCACCATCACCAACATCGCCATCATCATTATCATCCACATCATCATCATCATCATCACACTCAGCGCCACGACAAACACACTAACAAAATATAAACTGACCATATTCTCACATCAAAGTTTCAACAATAATTCAACATTAGAAGAAACTGTTTTTGAATTCTTCGTATATCTTGATCAGTCTTCCTGCTTCATTACCTTGATCAGTCTTCCTGCGTCATTACCTTGATCAGTCTTCCTGCTTCATTACCTTGATCAGTCTTCCTGCTTCAAAACCAACTGTAAAAACATACTAAAAGTGTAACTGAATTATAAAAGTGAAAATTAAAAAAAAGAAAACGTCTTTAAAAAAAAAAGCCCCCAAACAAAAATGACTATTTGGAAAGTCAAGGAATATCAGCAAACCTCCGCACTCACTCAACGGAGAATAAAATCAGCAGTGACATTCTACGATCGTTTAAACCA
>NW_004798801.1:2408-3719 GCF_000002075.1 Aplysia californica | reverse complement strand
TCATAACGAGCAGTACTTCATCATAACGAGCAGTACTTCATCATAACGAGCAGTACTTCATCATAACGAGCAGTACTTCATCATAACAGAAAGAGCAGTACTTCGTCATAACGAGCAGTACTTCATCATAACAGAAAGAGCAGTACTTCGTCATAACAGAAAGTCGTAACAGAAAGAGCAGTACTTCGTCGTATCAGATTAGAAGCATTTCACAGTAACAGATTTTAGCAGCATTAGATGATAAACAATGAAGAAACATTTGACAAGAATAGCTATAGGAGCATTTGATCACATTTATATATATACATATATAGAGAGATATGACAGGGCAAGATACAGCATCAAAGAATGGTTCAGTAACACCCTCCATCCCTTTCCTTCTGTTTCGCAAAGACTCCTTAACCCTATCCGTACGCCCTGGGGTCATTTTGTACCCCCAGGGTTGTATTCTTCACATTTTAGAATACTTCTAGTACGAAGATCTCTTTGAAACTTTCAGTATTTCTCAAAAAATCATTTTGACAGACTGCTATCCAAAGCGCACGCATCGAATTAACGAGTACATTTCCTCTTTGAAAGTGGTGGCACAGAGTTCACTAGGTCATATGGATAGGATAGTAAACCACAACGTACGGATAGGGTTAATCTGATTGTAGGTGATTTTACACTCCCATTGACACAAGATAGACCATTTAGGAGGCGGGCTTCCCAGCCTGCCGGTCAGGTACGCGGTATTCCCTCGACTAAGGTCGGGAAAGTCTCCACAACCCACCACTATAGAGAAAATCTGCGAAGCAGCTTTATAAAACTTCCGCACACTTCCCATAAACCCCTCCCAGGTTCATATTTGTCTTAGTAAGAGTTTTACGGCACTTACAACACAGTACAATAAGGTCATACAAGTGCCGAAGATTAGAGGTTTTACAAGAGAGTAACAAACATAAAATAGAACATGGGGAGATACGGAAGATAAATGTTTGATAGGAAAGAAGGAGCCACCATACCACAGCACCCGCCAACCACCCACCCATGTTCTTAGAAACATTTCTGCACTTGAAATACAAGAGACCAAAACATTCAAAGAATAAAACGTTGCTTGTGTTTGGGGTGTTATAGGTCTTTTTTAAACATGATAGGTGTTTTTCATGCCCCCGTCACCACAATCTAGATTATTTAGAAAGCCTGTCAGGGCCTAACCTGGGCTGAGAGGGATACAACATCCCAGCAGACAGACCCGGGCTGAGAGGGATACAACATCCCAGCAGACAGACCCGGGCTGAGAGGGATACAACATCCCAGCAGACAGACCCA
>NW_004798801.1:0-1453 GCF_000002075.1 Aplysia californica | reverse complement strand
CCCTATTCGGGAATCGAACTCGTGTCTCCAGCACGTAAGCACTACCCCACAGACGACAGCACTCTATCTGTCCATCATTCCAAAAACACCTCGAGATATTCAGAAAAAGGGGAAAGAAACCACGGCTGATAAAAAAACAAATCCACAAACAATTCAGTCTGATCCACTTTCTCATCACACACATTGATGACAATGACAGACTGACGAACGAACACACACATTGATGACAATGACAGACTGACGCACGAACATACACATTGATGACAATGACAGACTGACGCACGAACATACACATTGACGACACTGTAATGCTGGTGCGTGGACATACACACTGACAGACTAGCGCACAAACATACACACTGCCGACACAGACATACATGTGCGCGATCATACACAGTGCCAACACGGACAGACAGACAGACAGACATTCGCGCGAACACAGGCTGCATCAGGACTCGAGGTAGTGCTCTATCGTCCACTTCTGAGAGGCCTTGCTGTCACTGCAGGTACTGACCACCACCAGCTCCCCGCTCTTGTTGCCTGCCGTGTCCAGACACAGACCCGTGTGTTTGTTCACGATCGTGCTCTTGGCCTGGTGGGAAACAACACAAAGGTCCGTTTTTTTAAGGAAAAGATCAAAAGGATACCAGAGAGAGGGTGTCATGAAACAACACAAAGGTAGGTTTTTGGGTTTGTTTTTTTAAAGTAGAGGTTTTTACGGCGCTCGCAACAGCATAAGGTCATATGAGCGCCAAGGGGTGGATGTCAACAGAGAAGTCCTTACAGGGAATCAGACTTGGACTGCTCACCTCTCTAGCTTCAACAGCACAAAGTCTGCTTCGACTATCAAGGCACCCCGGAAATAGCGGGTCACAAGAGAGTGACAAACATACAAAAGAAGTAGAGGAAAATGACAATAGTAAGGATGAGGAAAGAAAAAGCAGCAGTTCCCCGTTGTAGATCAGGCACAGTTATGAGCGTGACATTGATGAATCAGCTCATTTACAATTACAATTCTACTGTGCATTAGAACGACAAAATGTCCCTCCTTTGGGAATAGCCTGAAGACACTTCAGTCGGGGGGGGGGAGTTAGTTTTAGTAAGAAAAAGATCAAAAGGAAGACCAGAGAGAAGGAGCCATGAAACAACACAAAGGTAGTTTTGGTGTTGTTTTTTTAGTTTTAGTAAGAGATTTACGGCACTTGCAACACAATAAGGTCATACACGTGCCGAAGATTAGAGGTGTTACAAGAGAGTAACAAACACACAAAATAAAAGGAGGGGAGATGAGGACGATAGATGTTAATTTGATAGGAAAGAAGGAGCAAACCACACCAGAGCACCCGTCAACCACCCACAAATCAAAAGATCAAGAGGAAAACCAAAGAAGGAGCCAAGAAATTTTTGAAAAGTTCATCATCATCATCATCATCATCATCATCATCATCATCAT
>NW_004798800.1:69944-73215 GCF_000002075.1 Aplysia californica | reverse complement strand
TACCCCCCTACCCCAGCTCCAACCCCACACTTCCACGTCTCAGAATGCCGTGTGCGCTGCTAGATACTTACTAATATAACATAGCATACAGAAAGTCGCTTGGTATTCGTCGGAAACCCAAAATATGTCAATCTGGATATTATAGAAAGCAGTTTTAAAAAGTAAATTAAAACAGGGCTGGGTCCCCAACTCAGTTATAATTAGGTCGTTTTAAGGACAAGCGGGCTAACCCAGATTCCGGGGGTTTCCAGAAATCTTGACCTACTCTAAAAGTGGGCATTGCTTTACCTATTGGAGAAGTTTGGTTTTATTGGTGGGTATATTTGTTTTGTTATTGAGAAAACACTCATTGTCTTTTGAAGTAACTGAACAAGGGGCAAAAACTTTACCTTCGATTTTCTCAAAACTGCATTTTTCGGGATAGCCCCCTAGTGCTTAAAAGCAACCAATTCAATCAGGCACAAGAACCGGATATCCAGATGTGTACATCCGAGTTTCCACGCGATGCCACTGTTTGTGTTTGTGGTGTCAGCGAGAGTGAGAGAGTGAGTGAGTGAGAGAGTGAGAGAGTGAGTGCTCTCAGGGAAGATGCCAGGGGCGGTATGAAGAATGGGTGAGCGGAGAACAGGGGTACGAGTTACAGCAGGCTGTGTGGTGGGGAAGTGGCTTAGGCTGAGCTTACGTCTGGCAGCTAAGGCTGAGCTTACGTCTACGTCTCGCTCATCTCAGTATTCTCCTCACGGTTGTAGGCGTACACCTTTGTACTGAGAGTCTGTGGCACCGGTACATCCTGATTTTTCATTCCGTACCAAAAGTGTGTAAGAATTCTTGGTGAGGATTGTGAAGATATTCCTGGCAGGATTTCTGTGATGTTTTCCGTGAAAAAATTTCCTTAATCAAGGATTTTGTTATCGATGATTATGACACAGTGTAGTGGTAGCCGTAATTGATGAAACAAGGCATGCCGAGTCTTGGGCACCCCGCGTCGTGGGGTCTATCTTATAGCCTTAGACTTAGACTATACTTCAATGGAATGTTCGATGAATCAGGATTCATACTATTATTATTATTATTATTATTATTATTATTTGCCATTATCTTCGTAGTTCCTAAAATTTTATTTGCAGCGATTTGTACACAAAAATATACGTCCGAAGCATTAGAAAAAGACACTTTAATTGTGAAAACCTATTCACTTTCTATGATGAAAAAAAAAACAACCACAAATCTTAAACATGCATTATTGATATGAAATATAAACAGTACAGATTTTCTAGCGTGGTTTGCTTCTTTTTTCCCTGTCAAACATCTACATGTATCGCTATAATCTTTCCATCTTGCTTTCTTTGTCTGTTAGTCTTCTCCAGTAACCCCTGTAATCTTCGACACTTATAGTTATAGCATTATAGTTATGACCTTATCGTATTGCAAGTGCCATAAATCTTGTACTAAAATTAAACTAATAGTACCTTCAGGAATGCAGCCTCACCAATATCACAGGCAACTGGCTCCAATAATAACGGTAGTTAGCGTTTGTGGGAGGGCGAGATGAATGATGATGAAACGTAATACTTCCGTCATTTCCCTGTTCGACACGACCATCAGTGGTACTATAAGTATATTAACATGATTGCAGTCTTTGGGGGTAATTAACTCTCACTTGTTGACAACACACTTTTGATGGCTACACGCTGGGTAGCTACTTCCATTTGGTGGCTACACTCGCTTAATGGCTACTCCCATTTGATGTCTACTCCCATTTGACGGCTACTCCCATTTGATGGCTACTTCCATATTATGGCTACTCACATTTGGTGGCTACTCCCATTTGATGGGTACTTCCATATTATGGCTACTCACATTTGATGGCTACTTCCATTTCGTGGCTACACACATTTGATTTGCTACTCTCATTTCATGGCTACACACTAAATGGCTACTCAAATTTGATGACTACTCCCATTTCATGGCTACACACATTTCATTGCTACTCCCATTTCATGGCTACACACTTAATGGCTACACAAATTTGATGGCAACTCACATTTGATGGCTACACACGCTTAAATGGCTACTCAAAAGCCCTCACAGACGGTCAGCTGTTCAGATGTATTAAGCCACATATTTTGAGAAGACACTACCCCAGAATCACTGTGTTGTATTTGCCCAGAGATATGGATAACTTTTACACGATTTTCTTCAATTTTTTCTGTTTTTTTATTTTTTTATTTTTGCACACTGCCTTTCCGAACGTAAAACAGTCTTTTAAACATAAATCATTCTTCTTACGAATAGAACTGTCTTCCTGGGAATATACAACGCTCTTTCTGAACATCTGACACCTTTTCGAAATAACAGTATTCCTGCAAACAGAGCAGTCTTTTTTAACGTTAACATTGTGTTTCTGAAAGTGAAACAGTGTTCGGTTGTTCTTTGAAAAGTCGCTCTAAACAGAAAAGTCTTTCTGAAAGTAAATTCTAAACATAAAACAGTCTTTTTAAAAGTAAAATCTGAACATAAAATTAGATAGTCTTTATAAAAGTAAATTCTGAACATAAAATTAAATAGTCTTTCTGAAAGTTAATTCTGAACATAAAAATATCTTCAATTAAATTCTTAACATAAAAAGTCTTTCTAAAAGTAAATTCTGAAAATAAAAAGTATATCTGAAAGTATATTCTGAACATAAAAAGTATATCTGAAAGTATATTCTGAACATAAAAAGTATATCTGAAAGTATATTCTGAACATAAAAAGTATATCTGAAAGTATATTCTGAACATAAAATTAAATAGTGTTTCTGAAAGTTAATTCTTTATAAAAAGTTTTTCTGAAAGTAAAGTCTGGACATGAAAGTGTCTCTCTGAAAGATTCTAAACGTAAAACAGTCTTTCTAAAAGTAAATTTTGAACATTAAAAAGTATATCTGAAAGTAAATTCTGAACATGAAAGTGTCTTTCTGAAAGTAATTTACGCTGGACATAAAAGAGCCTTTCTGAACATGAAACAGACTTTCTGACGGTAAAACTATTTCTGAAGCTAAAACTATTTCTACCCCTACCCAGGTACAAAGGTGTAACGTCTTTTTCATAACCGTTACTTTATATATAGAAGAGCGTAGATGAGTGTTGTGGTATCTTTAGGAGCCGCTAAATTCCGGGGCGCACGTACCCCGTGTCAGTGTTATCTGGCTGGGTGCTGTGTGGTGCCAGACGAAACATTGTGTGTGTGTGTGTGTGTGTGTGTGTGTGTGTGTGTGTGTGTGTGTGTG
>NW_004798800.1:67465-69443 GCF_000002075.1 Aplysia californica | reverse complement strand
TTGTCTCTCTCTCTCTCTCTCTCTCTCTCTCTCTCTCTCTCTCTCTCTCTCTCTCTGTCTCCACGCAACCCGCAGTAAAGCGACTGGCCTTACCTTGTCTTCTCAAGCCTCTCCTTCCCCGTTTTTTTTTCTTTTACACCTCGATCGAGCTCAAAGAAGTTCTCACGCCGGCGAATGTCCCTCGGCGTCTGTGTGTGAATGAAGGCGCGTGTGCTGTGTCCGAGTGGGAGATTAGCAGAGTGTTGTGAGTGTGTGTGTGTGTGTGTGTGTGTGTGTGTGTGTGTGTGTGTGTGTGTGTGAGAGAGAGAGAGAGAGAGAGAGAGAGAGAGAGAGCGAGAGAGAGATGGAATAGCAGATAGACTCATCCTGCCTACCCGAGAGCCCAACTCTTCATGTTTTTCCCATACCCATAAGCCTTTCATCACAAACGTTGGTGCAAGCGAAGATCTGCTCCACGTCTCCTTCTGAACATCTCACGGTGGGTGGTTGGCGGGTGCTCTGGTGTGGTTTGTTCCTTCTTTCCTATCAAACATCTATCGTTGTTATCTCCCCTCCTACTATTTTGTGTTTATTACTGTCTTGTAACACCTCCAATCCTCGGCAATTATAAATAATATTATGACCTTATTGTGTTGCAAGTGCCGTAAAACTCGTCATCATCATCATCATCATCATCAGCATTGCCTTTCTCACCCTGCACCAGGGTATAGGCCACGGACAAACACCTTCCACCTTTCTCTATCCTGGGCTAGCCTCTTGATGTTATTCCATGTCTTCCCACTTTTCTGTACATCGATTTCTGTGATTCTCGCAAAACTCATACTAAAACTAAAACATCTCAAGGCCGCCGTTAACTATTCTCAGATCTTTGACAAAATGGCTCCCCTAGACTTACAGAGTTCTATCTACTCAGTACCTAGTTTGGAGAAATCTGACGTGAAAAATCTTGAGTTCCACAACATGCCAAGCTTTTTTAATGCAATTCTTGTAGTGAGTTTCAGTAAGAATTTTACGGCACTTGCAACACAATTAGGTAATATAAGTGCCGAAGATTAGAGGTCTTACAAGAGAGAAACAAACACAAAAAAGAAGGAGGAAGGATCAGGACTATAGATGATGCAATTCTTTGAATAATTTAATAACGGCTCCGAATAATCTTACGGTTTTGATAGAGCAGAAAGAACATAATTTTCGAGGCAGCGTTGTGGAATCAGGCTCTCGTCAATTGTTGGGCATGTAGAGTTATTGGTATCATCTTAAAGCTTGTTCACTTTTCTTTATTTGGATGAAAAAAATATCCATTTATCTTGAATACAAGTCGAGATATTTGCGAATGATGGTGGTGGGGGTCAGATGTTTTCAGCGGTAAAATTAATGAGAAAATGGCTGCCAAAGATTAGTTATTTCCTTAGCTTTAGAGTCCGTTAAATCTGAAAATTTACAATATTTTGTGCCTTTAATCAACGTTTTTCAGAAAAATCTACACAGAAATGAGTTCTTTAATGGGCCTGAAAGCTGTTGAGCCAAAAATCAAAAATTTGATGAAAATTCACAAACCTGGGGAAAAATGCAAGTTTCTTTAACTTTGATGATTTTGACGAGAGCCTGATTCCACCACGCTGCCTCACATTTGGTTTTTGACTTTATGGTCGTTGTAATTCAAAACAAAACGGCCAACAACAAAAAATGTCAGATAGAGCTTTGTAATTCTGAGTTTGCAAAATGTCAAAACGAAGAAAAAAAAAAGGAATGTTGAATGTACTCTTGTGGGGTCGTGTTCACATCCTGGTCGCTCCTCGGCTAAATATACACACAACTGCAGAAACACGGGTCTGGAAGGAAGGGAAAAAAAATAGCTGAAATAGAGCTAGTACATGTGTGTGTGTGTGTGTGTGTGTGTGTGTGTGTGTGTGTGTGTGTGTGTTTTTGTGAGTGAGTGTGTGTGAGTATGAGATAGAGAGAAAGGGAAAGAGAGAGA
>NW_004798800.1:65797-66931 GCF_000002075.1 Aplysia californica | reverse complement strand
GAGAGAGAGAGAGAGAGAGAGAGAGAGAGAGAGAGAGAAAGAACTAGAGGGGACAAGGGAGGAAAAAAGACGTGCTTGAGAGATGTTCAATTGAGGCGCTGCCAGTCCCCTGCCAGATAAGTCTCGCGTCCTCGGCCAAGAGCCAGTCATCGGGTGCAAGGAGAACAATTATAATTGCAATCTGGCAAATAGTTTTTGTCTTAAGCCTGCAGGGCATGGCCGCGTAGCTTGCCAGAGATTTGCCAGAGATTCCGACTGGGGCTGAGAAGAAAAGCCAGCGGTTAAAATAAAAGCCAAAAAATGTTGCGGGTTTTTATTTTTAAGTTTGGCTGTTTTTGTCGTGGGAAATGTAGAATTATTTGAGAAGCTTGAACTTTGATAGAGAGATGGCAAGGAGATAAGGAAGGAGGGGAGGTGATAGAGAGATCACAAGGAGATAGGGAAGAGGGGAGGCATGAAGAGAACGTTTTTTACTGCATGATGAGCCGTCTTTAAAAAAGAACGACCTTTGTGGCTGGGTTATCTTTCTCCTTAATATTGTCCAGTTCTTGGAGGCTGAGAGTTGTTTTCCTTGTTGTTTTCTCTAGTGTCTGGGAGCTGCTGCTTACAGTAATGGATTACTGGACCATCTTTCAGGGGGTGTAGGTTCAAATCTTTAACTCTAACACGCTGGAAATGGTCACTACTACACCACAGTAACTTTTTTTCTACCGTTCTCACCATGATCTCTACACCACTACACCACTACACCACTACACCACTACACTACACCACTACACCACTACACCACTATATCACTCTCCCACTACACCACTACACCACTACACCACTACACCACTCTCCCACTACACCACTACACTACTACACCACTACACCACTCTCCCACTACACCACTACACCACTCTCCCACTACACCACTACACCACTACACCACTACACCACTACACCACTACACCACTACACCACTCTCCCACTACACCACTACACCACTACACCACTACACCACTACACCACTACACCACTACACCACTACACCACTACACCACTCTCCCACTACACCACTACACCACTACACCACTACACCACTACACCACTACACCACTATACTACACCACTACACCACTACACCACTAC
>NW_004798800.1:63302-64996 GCF_000002075.1 Aplysia californica | reverse complement strand
GGGGTTGCGCTTACACGTCGTGCGTTCTGGTGTATTTGATATTATGTGGTGTAGTGATATGTCTCTTTGCCTTGTGTGGGAAGGACGCGAGTTCAACTTCCACGTGGGAAGAGTGTTGTATCGGACAGATCCGTGCTTCGGTTGTGATCTGTTGTATAGTCTGTTAGCATAGTGGCCGTCTTAGACAAGTTTCTTTACACAATGTCCGTATGATGTAGAAAAAACAACAACCTAAGGGATGAAATAAAAAGTGGCCGTTTGTACAAATGATTGTCCTCTACAGGTGGCCGTTTGTACAGGTGATTGTCTTATACAGGTGGCAGTTTGTACAGGTGTACAATAGTGTATTCTACTCCTTGTCTATCTGGCTTTTCCTCACCATGAAATGACTTGTATTGAAGTTTGAGGTTGTTTCAGAATGATCTCAGGTCTGCTGGGGTAATAGTATAGATTGTGAAACGCATAGAGCTTGCTGTTGAGCGGGGATTTGCGCTATTCAAATGCTATGTGTTTATTATTATCATTATTGCGTCAGTGTGGTTCTCGACTGCAGTCAACCAGCCCACTCCCGCACATACACAGTCATTTCTTTTAATCGAATTATCCGCTTAGACAGAATTTCCCCACCTCTCCAAACCGTCCCTTTGCACCTTTCGTAATAAATTCTTGCACGGTTAGAACCAGAACGAATGGGAACGTGGTATTCCAAACATGACGATAAGATTCTTTCTAAAATGAAATGGAATTATCCGTTTAGACAGCATTTTCTCACCCTCCAAGCCCATTCCAATGATATATTTTTGTGGTACATTATTGAATGGCTACATAACGTGGGTGTTTGGCGGGTGCTCTGATATGGTTTGGTCCTCCTTTCGTATCCGATATCTGGAGCGTCCTTACCTTTCCTACTATTTTTTTCATTATACAATTATGTGACTGTCTTGCAACATCTCTACTTTTGGGGAACTCATGTGACTTTATTTACGTCGCAAGTGCCGTAAAACTCCTACTAAGACATAAAAAGACTGGGCCGGGACGAATGTGTACGTTGTATTCCCAACATCATCATCGTCCTGTGCCTGGCCGACTGGCGTGGGCGATCGTGGACCTCCACTTCACTCTGTATTCCGAACTCTATAAGAATGCTCAAGATTTCTTTTAATCGAATTATCCACGTAGACAGCATTTTCTCACCTCTCTAAACCGTTCGTTCTAGTTTGTATGTTGAGAATTTGTTGCAGGACGAATATGTAGGTGACATTCCTAACATCATAATAATTGCTAAAGATTTCTTTTAATTAAGTTATCCGCAAAGACAGCATTTTCTCACCTCCCCCAACCGTTCCGGTCTAGTTTGTAGAAGAATTTCCTGCGGGACGAAAGGGTAGGTGGTATTCTGGACATGCGCAGGGTACCGGCAGAATGGCGGGAGTTTCACGCTTTGGTGCAGACGACAGACACCTTGGTTTGTGGGTCGTCCTGTTGTTTCACTGACAGCTGACACTTTGGCTTGTGGGTCGTCCTGTTGTTTCACTGACAGCTGACACTTTGGTTTGTGGGTCGTCCTGTTGTTTCACTGACTTGTGTTTTTGTGTTACGTCATCACCTAGGGGGTTGTGTGCCGTGTCAGGGGTCAGGGGTCAATATCTGTCGCTGCCTGGCGGTACCAGGTACTGCCTAACGGGAGGTAGTTG
>NW_004798800.1:61990-63202 GCF_000002075.1 Aplysia californica | reverse complement strand
GGGGGGGGGGAATCCATGTATTTAAACACAACCATGCACAGAGGTTTGACGCTTTACGTCTCATTGCAACATCGCGACGTTATTGAAGAGGCGGGAGTTGCCAACATAACACCCATCTCCATTTGGGACAAAGTCACATGGGGTAAAAACAAAATTAAATTAAAACTACTGAAGTAGCTCACTCAAGGAACTCCCGACACCTGCCATCTGACCACTAAGAGCTCGCTAGTCTAGCCACAACATTCCGTACGTCACCTCTTTCTTCTTCACTGACACAAAAGTTGAGACATTGTGTTTTCTGGCACTGCCTTGGCAAAACCAGCGCGTCAATTAAAGAATAAATCTGTTGTGGAGGACACGCGTACCGTACTTGATTTGTACATTCATTTATTCTGTCGTTTCTGCTTGTTTCGTTTTGGTCAGAAGGGATTGACTTACATGTAGCATGGTGGGAGAAAGGACATTCAACCCGGAGCTTTCTGTTCACAAGTTATTGAACGTTGTCCTGTCCCCCACCACCAATAACAACAATAATAGCAACAGCAATAACAGTAACAACAACAACAACAACAGCAACAACAACAACAACAACAAAAGCAATAACAACAGTAACAACAACAAAAACAACAACAACAACAACACCAAACACACCTCCCTTAAAAAATCCCTGAAAAACCCACAACCTAGATCTAGAACCAACACAACAGTAAAAGAACCAACAAACAGATCATATCATGCTCTAACACTCACCCCCACGTGCCCCATCGCTCACCCCTGTCTCTCGTTCTGCCAGCTCACGCCTCGCTCACTCTACTCTCTATTCACGTGAGTCGTTCAGCTGCCACACGCCGTCTCTGGGATGTTTGTTGTCACAACACAGAACGTGTTTGAAGACAACACGGGGAAAACGACGATTGTCACACACTGAAAAAAGTCGCCTTAATGAATTCTTATGTTTAATAAACTGGGATTTGTGAAACACAGGAATGTGCTTTTCCTCTTAGAGCTGCGCCATGACTCAATTCTCGTGTCTGGCTGTGAAGTGGTTCAAAGGAACGTTCCCAAGTTCAGACTTCACAGAGTTGGAACAGGTAGACAAAAAGCAAATAAAATAATAATATGTTTATTTATTTTGGACATGCATAATATTTCGTTTTAAAAAACAACAACAACAAAACATGTGTAAGTGTCGTCCTTGAAACCCTCTCCTCT
>NW_004798800.1:60497-61890 GCF_000002075.1 Aplysia californica | reverse complement strand
TTGTTGCGATTGTTGTTGTTGTTGGGTTTCTTTTGGGGGGGGGGTCTTTTTGTTCTTGTCGTTGGCACTGGTGTGGTTTGCTGCTTTTGTCCTATCAAACATCTGTAGTCCAGATCTCTTCTCTTTCTTTTAATTACATTTCCTGTTTTCGTTACTTTCTTCTGACACCTCTTCGCCACTTATATGACCATGACCTTATTGTGGTCCAAGTGCCGTAAAACTCTTACTAAAAACAAAAAGACTAAGGGACAACCTGCGCTTGTGTTATTTTTATTGTATTTTTCCTTAGTGAGGTAATACGGATTAGATACGTTTCGAATCAGTCCCGGGAAGTTAACGAACACACCAACATCGACACAGAGAAGAACTTCCGGAATATTGCTGGTTTATTTTCGTCTGTTTCGTGGCATCACCAAATCTCGTGTGGAGGACAATCATTCGTTCTTCCAGGAATACTCTGATGATCTTCTCTAACCCCAAAGTCCCAACAAGGAACTGAGAAGTACCCCTCTACCCTGAGAAAGCCTAGCCTCTACCCCTCCACCTTGGTACTAATCTACATCGTGTGTGCAGAAAAGTGGGATAGTCTTCGACCTTCGCCTCACAGTAAAAAGTTGTTCCCGTTTCCGATCCGGACATTGGGGATCGCCTCACAGTACTGTCTGAATTTTGGATACTGCAGGCAGTGACGTCGACTTTGACTTCAACTCCTTCCCATAAAACCTGCTTTGTGATCAGTACTGGGTTAGATTTCGATTCCTGAAACCTACATTGTGTCTTGAAAGGTGTTAGAATTTATCCTTGAAACCTGCTTTGTGATCAGTACTGCGTTCGATTTCGATTCATGAGACATGCATTGTGTCTTGAAAGGTGTCAAAATTCACCCACGTAACCTGCATTGCGTCCATTAGCGTAGAAAACTACCCTGGAACAAAATTGAAAACCCGGAGGTTTTCTCGCTCAATGAAGTCAGAGGATAATATATGTTCTGGGCAGTTGTTGCACGTCCTATCCCCTGCCAGACTGAGATTGTTGTGGTGAGCAGCAGCAGGTGTTGCCTGTGGTCAGTCGGTCAGCCACGGTGCGTGATGGTGTGTCCAGCCTGTGCTGTGAGATAGCGGAGAGTGAGAGAAATTAGCGACGAGCGCGCGTGCGTGTTGCGCAACAGGCAATTTGGCGCAATGGCCGCCTCCAATATCTCACCGGGAAGTAAGCGCAGCCTGAGAAGTTGGATCTTGTGGCAGGGTACGTGCAGCATGTGATTGGCTCTGGGCTACTCTGAGTGGACTCTTTCTTCCTACCCTGTGTCTCCTCTATACCTTCTTTCTGTCATTTTTATTTGTCTGTCTGTTTGTCTGTCTGTCTGTCTGTCTGTCTGTCTCTCTCTCTCTCT
>NW_004798800.1:58401-59557 GCF_000002075.1 Aplysia californica | reverse complement strand
CCCACCCACCCCCACCCTCCCCTAAACTATCCCTGTCGCAGTTCTTTCATCTTTCTCCTCTTTTTCCTCCCCGAGTATGACCAACTTTTGGGAAGTAACAGAAATCTGGGCCTGTAGGGGAGTTCTTGGGACCTCCGGGACAGAGAGGAAAACATCTAGAGAAGTGCTCCAAATGGCAGGTTGGAAGAGATAATTGACCACCACAACCACCATATAGAGACCATTGAGATTTTTAGCAACACAAAATGTAGTAAATCAAATTGACTTAGAGAATTGCTACTGGGTGGCAGTGTAGTAGGAAGGAAGAGCAGAGGAAGACCGAGAACAACATACACAGCTAGTCTCAGCAGTTTTAGGACAAACAACACCATCAGAAAAAAACCACATCGCTGTTCAGGAAGACAGACCACAGTAAGGAGTGGGGTACCATTCAATCATAATGTAGGGGGGGGGGGTTATCTTAAAACTATAAAGATACCAGTCTGAGGGTATTGTGAACGACGATACAAGAGCGCGGGAATCTGGCCTGGGGCCGGTCTGAGGGAGGATTTCTGTTGTTGACGGGATCAAGGGCCGACACCGCGCACTGTTCACTGACGTCACCTGACTAGGTCATGTTTCGACTGTTTGGGGGGAGAATTGGGATATTTTTCCAAACTTCCTTCACATAGTTATAATAAATAATAAATGACATTTATAGACCGCTTAACCCCGATTAAAGTACACAGGCTCTGAGCGCTTTACAATACAGTATAACATACAACAGTAACATAAAACGTTGTGTTCTGACTAAAGAAAATTACTTCTAATATTCATCTTACTATTTTGAAAACAGAAACGACTTCAGCTGACATTTGAATGAATCAAAAGATTTGATCTTTCTTAAAGTACTTGGTAAAGCATTCCAGATCTCGAGGCCTTGATTTTCAAATGCCCTTTCACCCATTGTTTTAAGTTTCATAGATGGTAAAAGAAATGTCTCAGTTGATGTACTACATGATTTTACCAGACCGCACCATTCGCTTCTTTTGTACACTGATGACCTGTAGCAAAGATGGTATTGTTTCCAATCCAAAAATGTGGCATTTTTCACATTTTTGAGCTCTCCTGAATTTTTACAGCAATCTACCTTACCTCCCCACCCCACCCCCCACCC
>NW_004798800.1:52589-53643 GCF_000002075.1 Aplysia californica | reverse complement strand
GATATCAAAGAAATCAGGGGTTTGTCAGATCAATGATATCAAAGAAATCAGGGGTTTGTCAGATCAATGATATCAAAGAAATCAGGGGTTTGTCAGATCAATGATATCAAAGAAAGGGACATTTTTCTGGGCGTTGGGCAATTTGTTTTCGAAATTTCTTTTTTCTTTTTGCTCAACACCTTTTGTGTTGTTTTAATTACACATTTCTGTGTGGGCGTTACAAAAACAAAATCGATCAAAGGCAAAGACAAATGTAAATATCTTGTGGCCAAAGACTCTCTAGCCTGGAAGTCACCAAACTTTGGCTAGTCCCCGAGGTCACGAATTTGGAAAATGTTACATTTCCAACTGTCACACACGAGTCAGAAAAACGAATATGCATAAATTATTTTATGAATGAATGAATGGTGCATGTCTTTTGAAGGTCCAGGTGAAGAAACATAATGTTAAAACCCTGTGTGAATAACACAATAATGCTCGTTTTTTTGTAAGTGGTTACTTTTGGAACTGCCACACACAAATCCGAAACACGGATATGGAGAATTTTCTCATAAATAATATGCTGCATGTTTCCGGGGAGCAAACGCGATTGTAAACCCTGTGTGAGGAACAAAATTATGCTCGGTTTTATTTCTCGAACATGCTTCAAAACAAAACATTTTTAAACGCTGGCGAAGGATCAGGACACGAAGCCTAAATAAGTTAATACGCTTACTCGTACAGACGGAACCCGGCGTAAAACACCGCTGTTTATCACTGGGACATGTCCACGTACAGGAAGATGCAAGAATTGAGAGGCAGTTCTTTCTCTCCGGGAGGGCCCTAAGAGGATCGCTGTGAGGGACGAGCCAGGCTTTTGGCGGGAGATGAGCAGATAACACTGGTCGTCATTTTCCTTGAAATTAAAAACCGAAAAACTAAAAAATTAGATAAAGTGTTGAGAATTATGAGAGGATCTGCGTAACTCGAGGGTAAGTGAGGAGGAAATGGATTTGGAAAAATGCCAAGGAAGAAAGTAATAGAAACGTTCATGGGAGGTTGGGGGGGGGGGGGG
>NW_004798800.1:44965-48870 GCF_000002075.1 Aplysia californica | reverse complement strand
GAGGGAGGGGGATGGGAGGGGAGGGGGTGTACAATTCTCGGGAACAGGACAGGTGTGTATTGTGCCCTTGAGGCATCTATTTGAGGCCAGCCATCCATCTTCCCTTTTTTTCTTCCCCTTTCTTCCTCTTTCTGCCACTAAAAGCCAATAGCATTTTGTCCTTGGAGGCTGACGACTGTGCTCCCATTCTCGTGACGAGTCCAAACCAACTTATTTTTTGTCTCTCGATGTCTGAGACTTTTCTTTACCTGACGTCCACTTTTCTGTCTCATTTCTTCGTTTCTGCGTCTGTCTCTTTCTGTGATGTTCAACTTTTCACCTAGACATTTCTTTTCACAAAAGAAAAAAAATAGCGATTCTCTCAAAAAGAAAGCTAATACATGAAGGGATTAACAAACCTGTCTGCGTGAACCAAAAAGAATAATATCATTTAGGTTCTTTCAACCTCATCACATTGTGACTTCTAATGTATGGGGCATGCGTCCTGTAGGAATTAGTTGAGTTTTACAAAGAGTTTTACGACACTTTTAACTCAAAGGTCTAATAAATGCAGAATGTTATTTAGAGACAACATTTAGAGAAAGCATTTAGAGACATTATTATAATTTAGAGACATTTAGAGAAATTAGAAACTCAGTAGTCAGAGAAATGGTGGGCACAAATGATGTCATGCATCACATCCAACACCAAGGAATCAAATGGTTCGGACATCTCCTACGATTACTAACACACCACCCAGCACAACGTGTCTACATCCAAAAATTCGAAAGCAACAAGGCTACAGGGCGGATAGATGGGGTCATGGAAACATTAAAAACTCATTGCATCCCCGTGACCCAAGCTCTCCGGCTGGCGACAGAGAGACGTCTCTTTCTTCCCGCGACACCCAAAAGGGTATAAGCCGCGGATGAAAAGTAAAAGTAAAGTAAGATTTAGAGACAATATTTAGAGACAATATTTAGAGACAATATTTAGAGACAATATTTAGAGACAGTATTTAAAGACAGTATTTAAAGACAGTATTTAGAGACAATATTTAGAGTCAGTATTTAGAGACAATATTTAGAGACAATATTTAAAGACAGTATTTAGAGACAATATTTAGAGACAATATTTAGAGACAATATTTAAAGACAGTATTTAAAGACAGTATTTAAAGACAGTATTTAGAGACAATATTTAGAGTCAGTATTTAGAGACAATATTTAGAGACAATATTTAAAGACAGTATTTATTACAGACAATATTTAGAGACAGTATTTAAAGACAGTATTTATTATTTTAAAGACAGTATTTAGAGACAATATTTAGAGACAGTAACACAATACGAAAGGAGAAGAGATGAGGGCGATAGATGTTTGATAGAAGAGAAGGAGCAGACCACACCAGAGCACCCGCCAACAACCCACATGGAGGACAGTCGCACTTCTGCCTATTTCTGTTTTGCTTTCGTCAGTTTTGAGGGTACTTGCAACCCAAGAAGGTCAAAGTAAGTGGCGGAGATGAGAGGTTTTACAAGAGAGTTACAAACACAAACATCACGGAAATGAATCAAAGTGGTACAGACACTTTGTTTCGTAATGTTAATGTTATTCTGTTTTTGTTTTTGTTTTTAAATCCTCCCAAAGTGCGGCACAAAGCATTCGTCGGAAGAACCCACATTGCATGTCAACCGATCCTCGTCTGTTTTCTTTTTCACCAGTGGTATTATTCATACGTTTAGTTGGTGAAGTGAGACTTTTACGGCGCTCATACCTCCAAAAGGTCATAATAAGCAGGCCAAAGACACGTTGGTAGCCTCCCACCAGTTCACAGCACGGTCTGTCTTTGTTCAGTGCTCAGGTTAAAGGCTTAAACGTTTTACGGTAAAATGTGGAGTTTAAAAACAAACCCAGCGACACAACGTTTGAAAACATTTCAGCGAAGTTTCAGTTACAAAAAAGAACAATAACAAAAATAACCATGAAAAAATTTACATTTCTGATGCGTTGAAAGAAAACATGATAGTGTTATTGATACCTGCTCCGAGGACAGATTCAATCTTACGGCTTTAAGTTTGTCACAAGAAATTAATTGTTGTTCTACCATTTGTTCCAGTAGGTCTAAAGAGTACATGAGCTATCGATGACAAGCTGTTTTGTTTATGGCAGGAAAAATGAGGCTACTAGTTTTTTTGTCGAAAGCCGCTTTGTAATCAAGATTAGATTCTGATACCTAGAGTTGTGTAATCAAAAGCTATCTTTTTTTAAAAACAAAGGATGAGGGACCAGGCATCGCTCTGTGCTTCTGTTCCTATTGTCTGTATTTCTCCTCGTCTGTGTTGTCTATTTCCTGTGATGTATAGGCAGGAGGAAACAAGATCTGCCTCGTCGGTAGACTCAAAGGCTGCATCAGGGGAGACAACTCACCCTGTGATCCCGATTGTCTGCGGAAATAATTGAAAGTACTGCATTTGTCAAGGATTTTTTACCAACATTGATCAGGAAGTGCGTCAGGGATCACTAATGACTCCTTTGTTCTTTCAGCCCGAGTGGTGTTTTTTTCTTCTTCAGAAACAACAAATGTGGCCTCCAGAAATGTGGCCTCCAGAAATGTGGCCTCCAGAAATGTGGCCTCCACACAAATGTGGCCTCCACACAAATGTGGCCTCCACAAATGTGGCCTCCAGAAATGTATCACAAAGAAAAAGAAACTGTTTTTCCTTTGTGTTTTTAAGATGGTTCTTTAAAACATATTATGGGGGAGGTTTTTTTTTGTGTGTTTTTTTTTTCAAGACAAACTGGAACTGAGAGAGGAAGACATCTTCGCTCATCCGGGTAAAAACCCAGACACAATAATGAAACCTAGAAATTCCACAGTAAAAAAATATTTGCAATTACTTTTTTTAAGGCTCCCTCATTTCAAGTCAACAGGGTCTGTTTTCCGGCGAAAGGATTGAACGAATAACAAAAACAGAAACAAAAACAGAAACAAAACAAAACAAGACTCATGAGGTTTTTCTTCTGTTTTCTTTTCAGTTGTGTGACTGTTTCCCAGCACTAAATGACCCTACGTGTGTCGATGCGCTTCCTTATACTCATACTTCCTCTTGTAGGTACACGCTCCTCCTTTTTGTGTTTCTTCCTCTTGTAGGTACACGCTCCTTTTTGTGTTTCTTCCTCTCCATTGTTTCAGGAATTAATCCCTGCCAAGCCAGGATAACGACATGACAGTTTACCTTTGCCATGACGCTGGTAAAACATGTCAGATAGAACGTTGTACTTTTCCGAGAACTTATTGTTGATCTGGGGACTCTGTTGGCCAGGCTGGCGGGGCGTTGTCACAGAACATGTCGTTGATCTGGGGACTCTCGTCTGTTGGCCAGACCGGCGGGGCGTTGTCAGATGTGATCTCCACTTCGACACTGAAGTCCGGGAATATGATTTGTTGGTGGTCTAGTCCAGAGACCGTCTAGTCTAGTCGTTCAGCTGTCGGGGGATAACCGAAAGGTCACGGGTTCTGCCTTTGTGTAAGTCTTGGAGAATGTCACTTACAAGAATTTCTCACACCTCAGTCGTATGGGAATGAGTATAGACAGAAACATAATAAACTAATGAGTTTGTTGGTGTTTGAGCGTTTAATCGGTTGCTTGCTCTGTATGCTTCCCGAGGATGTTTCTAAGTGTTGTAGAGACTTCTGGGGCATTGGAACAGCCTGTAAAGTTGTTCAACTACAAATGAGTATATTCTCCTTCTACAACCAGATCTAAAACAGACATCAGCAACCACGGTGCGAACTCAACTCTCTGCTCAAATGTTCTGAAACAAACTGCAGTGTCATTGTCCTGTGTTCTCTCCGTCAATCTCTCTTTCCCACTCTCTCTCTCTCTCTCTCTCTCTCTCTCTCTCTCTCTCTCTCTCTCTCTC
>NW_004798800.1:34835-38175 GCF_000002075.1 Aplysia californica | reverse complement strand
CAACCACCCCCAACATTAGACTGGTAGGCTTCCCTCCCACGACCAACATGCCTCACGCCTGTGTCCAGCTGAGACTTTTCTCCTCCTGTCATGTAGGTTTATCCTGTCAGTAGAGTGGAACCTCTCTGATGTGTCCACTCGTTGTAGGGGGGGACTGGTCGTCTTGTACAGGTGGTCGTCTTGTACAGGTGGTCGTCTTGTACATGTGGTCGTCTTGTACAGGTGGTTGTCTTGTACAGGTGGTCGTCTTGTACAGGTGGTCGTCTTGTACATGTGGTCGTCTTGTACAGGTGGTTGTCTTGTACAGTTGGTTGTCTTGTACATGTGGTCGTCTTGTACAGGTGGTCGTCTTGTACAGGTGGTCGTCTTGTACATGTGGTCGTCTTGTACAGGTGGTTGTCTTGTACAGGTGGTCGTCTTGTACAGGTGGTCGTCTTGTACATGTGGTTGTCTTGTACAGGTGGTTGTCTTGTACATGTGGTCGTCTTGTACAGGTGGTCTTCTTGTACAACTGGTCGTCTTGTACAGGTGGTCGTCTTGTACATGTGGTCGTCTTGTACAGAGTGTCGTCAGAATGTAGAAAAAATACACGAGGGAGGACGTTGGAAGTGGCCGTTTGTAAAGGTGGTTGTCTTATACAGGTGGCGGTTTGTACAGGCGATTGTCTTATACAGGTAGCCGTTTGTACAGGTGATTGTCTTATACAGTTGGCCGTTTGTAAAAGGGATTATCCAATCTGCCAAGATGATCACCTGTACAAACGGCCACTTTCATTCCCCCCTTGCGTTTCTTCTATATATCTAAACTGTGTAAAACGGTCACCTGTCCAACGCGGCTGTGGCCACCTTATTTTATCAACCCACGGTCAAATGTACCTGCCTCAGACGGCCAGGCGTGGTCACTCATTGCCCGACGCTTTGTCCAAAACTTTGAATCGGCCCCTGACGCTGTGGACGGGCCGTCATAATTCGTTCACCTGTCGTTATTGTTAGTCCCTCCAATGACTGTTTACCCAAGTTGACCAATGGGTAGACCTAACAATAAATTTCCAACTGCTGGAGAGGGAAGCGTGTGATCCGTTATAACCTATAAGCCCCGCCCACAACTCATGCACAAATCGTGTGTGAGGTGACTGGTCACTGTTTTGTTTACCCTATCTCTAGCAGAGTTTTCCAAAATAACAATGGACATTGACGTGAATCTCAACTGTGCAACTCAAAGATTAAACCTCTTTAAGATAATCGCGAAATTAATACTTATTATAAAGATCTTGTTTAAATAAAACAAATATTCCCACTTCACTCACAGTTCTGGGAGGTACAATGAAGCATCGCTTGAGACAGACAACTCCGCTAAACAAAGGATGTTTTGTCGTCAAGTTAGATTGCGCCAGAATGCGCTCTGGCAAAACGCATGATGATCATGGCTGCGTGGGATTTTGTCTAAGGCCTGTCGCAATACAGGGACAAAATGTGATCGTCTAAGTGTCAACATTAACAACGTTAGGGAGATTTTTGTCTCACCTGTAATTTTTTTGAGAATTCGAGTTTACGAGGTGTCAACCGAGCGCGGAAGATAAATAAAATGTAAAGTGGTTCTCTTGCTTGTTGTGAACGACTTCTCTAAATCCAAATTATGCTTTTTCTTTGGCCTATAACAACCAATGACTGCCATCTGTACTATAACCACAAATTACTGTCATATTTACCAACACCTGTGGTGTAGTATTATAAAGGCGCTTGGCTGTCTCTTACAGGGGCCAGGGTTTGATTCTCCATTGGAGAAATAATACTTTGTAGAGTGATCATCTTGGTTTATGGTGTTGGAGAAAGAATACTTTGTAGAGTGATCATCTTTTTTGTCTGGGACGTCGTATCTCTCAGGCACAGAGAGGCTGGGTCAAAGTACGCCCACAGAATGATCGAATGTCTAAATTGCGTGGATGCTGGCGTGAAAACACCTACATAGAAACAAAACGTTACACAAGAAAGTAACGCCATGACAAGACAGAGGGTCGGGAAGTTCGCTGTCCGTAAATGAAGAGTTTCAAAAACAGCTTCAGAGAATAAGAATTGATTTTGTTCGAAGAAGTAGGACATAAGATGATGACGTCATCAAGAACATTTTTAAAAAATTTGAAAACCCTTGTAATTTGACACTAATTTGAAAAGATTTAAATCACTTTTTACAGACATCATATAATATAAGATGCTTATACAAACTCTCGGGTGTCAAGAAACCTACTTGTTCTAAGCAGAAAAAAGTCTGAGAAAAGATGAGACAAGACAAGACGGGATTAGAAGACAGTGGGTAAAGAGAAAGAGCATGAAAAGACTCACAGGTTCTCAATGATATCACATGTCAGAAAAGGATAATATTTTATGTGGGTTTTATGGCCCGCTCAGTTGGGATATCGGATATCCAAAATCTTACCTGTCCAGGGGTATTCTGTGTCTGCTTTTACGTCTGTCTGTCAGTCTCTCTTGTTATCCCCTCGTCTCTCGCTCTCTCTCGCCTTCTCTCTCTCTCTATCTCTCTCTCCGTGTCTCTCTCTCCGTCTCTCTCTCTCTCTCTCTCTCTCTCTCTCTCTCTCTCTCTCTGTCTCTCTATGTCTCTTATTCCGGCGATATGAAGTATCTGTGTTCGGTTTAGAACCCAAGAAGCAGCATTATTGGGTTATCTGAGACGTTAGACCGGTTTGATGTCTCAATCTTTGTGCAGAAATGAAAGGAGCTATTTCATTGTAAATACTTTTTTTTACGAGGGTGTGGGGGGAGGGGGGGGGGTAAGATCTTGGGTTTCAGCTGGACGACTGAATAATCCTTCTTTTTTTCGTGGACCATTGCGTCATGTGTCTATAACTTGATAGTATTCAGCACTGAAGCACTGAGCAGGATTTGAAATTCAGAAGTGTCTCCCTAGACGGTTAGCTCTCTCAGAATGTCAGTCTGAAATTGTAATGTTTCCAAGTCTTGTGGGGTCGTCTTACGAATGTGAGTGTGAGTGTTAGTGTGTGTGTGAGTGAGTGTGAGTGTGAGTGTGTGTGTGTGAGTGTGAGTGTGAGTGTGTGTGTGAGTGTGTGTGTGAGTGTGAGTGTGTGTGTGAGTGTGAGTGTGAGTGCGAGTGTGTGTGTGAGTGTGAGTGTGAGTGTGAGTGTGTGTGTGAGTGTGAGTGTGAGTGTGTGTGTGTGTGAGTGTGTGTGTGAGTGTGTGTGTGAGTGTGAGTGTGAGTGTGAGTGTGTGTGTGAGTGTGTGTGTGAGTGTGAGTGTGTGTGTGAGTGTGAGTGTGAGTGCGAGTGTGTGTGTGAGTGTGAGTGTGAGTGTGAGTGTGTGTGTGAGTG
>NW_004798800.1:33471-34567 GCF_000002075.1 Aplysia californica | reverse complement strand
GTGTGTGAGAGAGAGAGAGAGAGAGAGAGAGTTACTTCCGTGTTTATGGTGTTGAGCTTTTGTCGTTGACAAGCAAAGGACATGTCGTTTCTTACGAGATTTTTGGAAAAGAAAAAAGAATCAAAGGAGAAAAAATTGAAAAGAGGTGGGCCCGTCAATCTCACAAGAACAATGAGAAAGCGACAACTACAGTTTCCAGGACACGGCAGTCGAGATAAAGGCTTGGAACATCTAACGCAACTGCATAAGGTCATATGAGCGTCAAGTCTAGGGTGGGGACAAGAGTATTGTTACACATCTATCGAGAGAACCCTAGCGGACAAAATGAAAAAAGATCGCCAAAGTCTGTTTAAGACCTGGCACTTGATGACGACATGACGCCATCTGACAGGGCCGAAAGAGCGTTTGGTTTAGGGATAGCTGTTTTGAAGAATCAAAAGAGATTTTTTAAAAGCCAAAAAGTGGCTACTCTAGTGCAATTTGCTCCGTCTGTTCTATCAAACATCTATTGTCCCAATCTCCTTTTTTTGTGTATGTTTGTTTCCCTCCAGTAACAGTTCTAATCTCCGGCACGTGTATGACCTTATTATGTTGCAAGTGCCTCAAAACTCCGATCTTACTAAAGCTAAACTAGAACCAGAAATAGAACAAGCAGACGGTACCAAAGAATCTTTTCCCGGGATACGACGTTTTAGAATTGTGACCTATGTGTACCAAGCACCAACACACTTGGTGGAGATGCAATAGTCAGCTGGTAGCTATTGGAACACCACAGAAATATTATGTTGATCGTGAGAAAAAAAACCGACGTCCCAAGGGAAATTCAGAAGATCTATGGCGAGGGCAATAATCGAGCAACGTTTAGCACACATTCACAAAAAGGTTATTTTTTCATCCCTGGTTTTTTTTTTCTTTGTTTCAGATAGGATCAAGTGGAGAGTTTGTTCACTGGAGGAAGGAGAGTTTGTTCACTGGAGGAAGATTTCACCACAGCAGACAGGTAGGACGATAGTTTTGTTCTTATCAGAGAAATACAGGACTGTTGAATCTCTCCCAGTCTCTGCCTCTCTCTCTCTCTCTCTCTCTCTCTCTCTCT
>NW_004798800.1:28444-30293 GCF_000002075.1 Aplysia californica | reverse complement strand
ATGAGATGAGATGAGATGAGATGAGATGAGATGAGATGAGATGAGATGAGATAAGATAAGATAAGATAAGATAAGATAAGATAAGATGAGATGAGATGAGATGAGATGAGATGAGATGAGATGAGATGAGATCGGAATTGCAGAACGCACTCTTGGGTTTGGCTCGTGTCCATCTACATGTCTCGTGTTTTCTTGTATCGGAGACGGACGTTAACGTTAGCGCTACAATGTCTCTAGTAACGCTGTCCCATTGGTGAAAGAGGTGTAAAACACGTTGCGTCATACCCTACAATGTGATGACTAGTTGTGTCATGGCGCGATGGAATCAGCCGCTCGTCAGTTGTTAGATGTGTGAAGTTAATGGTATTATTCATTTGTTGTGTGTGTTTTTGTTGTTGTTTTTTGTGATGAAAAAAAGGGTATTCATATTATGACCTTAAGCAGTTGCGAGCGCCGTAAAACTTAACTGTTTACTACAACTAACAAACTAAACGACGGAAAAATAAGTCATAAATCTGGAAAAGAAGTCGAGATTTTCGCGACGGAAGGAGGTGGCGGGTGTCAGTGGTAAACAGTATCCGGGAAATAACCGCCAAAGTTGGATGAGTTCCACAGCTTGACAGTCCTTGATAACTGCAAGTCACTTTTTTTAAATATTTTATTTTGTTGACTTAGATCAAAGTTTTTATCAATAAAATCCACACGATTAGGGGGGGGGGTGATTATGAAAGTTGCTGAGTCAAAACGGAAAAAGATGTGGTGAGAAGACAGTACAAGTTGTCCAAAGGGCAGACAAAAATATCAGTTCCTTCCATGTCAATACAATATATTTTGACGAGCGCCTGACTTGGCCCCGGGAAAACCCACTGATCTCCTTCCTATAGAATGAGACAAGGTGTGGTTGTATTGGTGTAGTAATGGTGTTCCCAAAGACAAATTGACCGACACAACACAGCAATACCTCACCACTAATGAGACAGACTACACACAAGACAACATAGCAATACCTCACCACTAATGAGACAGACTACACACACCATTGACAGACACAACACAGCAATACCTTACCACTAATGAGACAGACTACACACACCATTGACAGACACAACACAGCAATACCTCACCACTAATGAGACACATTCCTCACACCTCAGTCTAACAAAAAAATACACAACGCACATATTCCTCAAACAAGCTGGTGCTAATGCTGTTGGTCGAAAAACAAAAATAAAAACTGAAAAAAACAGAGACTAAAGAAAAATGATAGAACGTGCTATTTAAGAAAACTTCTTTTTTCTAGTTTTTTTTGTTTTTTTTTAGAGGCCCATAGTTCCGACCTTCTCGTCAAACACATTATCTCCTTTTTTTAGAATTGCATAAATGTCTTCTTTCTGTCTTATTACCTGTTCCATTAATGGATTTCTCGTTAGCAAGAAATAACTTAGAGCTTCTTACTTAATGGATAAAATGTTGTCTGTCTCTGTCTTCTTCCAACACTTTCTCCTTGTAGTCGTGTGTCCGTGATGGCGGGAATGATGGGCGAGATCTGCTCAGCTCACTGTGTGTGTGTGTGTGTGTGTGTGTGTGTGTGTGTGTGTGTGTATGTGTGTGTGTGTGTGTTTGTGTGTGTCTGTGTGTATGTGTGTCTGTGTGTGTATGTGTGTCTGTGTGTATGTGTGTCTGTGTGTGTATGTGTGTCTGTGTGTGTGTATGTGTCAGAGAGATGTATGTACATTTCCATGTTTGTTTGTTTGTCTGTTTGTTTGTTTGTCTCAACCCCTAGTGTTTGTCTCAACCCCTAGTGTTTGTCTCAACCCCTAGTGTTTGTCTCAACCCCTAGTGTTTGTCT
>NW_004798800.1:25480-27747 GCF_000002075.1 Aplysia californica | reverse complement strand
TGGCTGTTTAAGCTGGAAAATGCTTCAAAGCAGGCTGACCTTATGATAATTGTAGAGATGGTTTACGTCACTATTCAAGCTATTTAGGTCCTTTAAGTTCCAACTGAGGTCAGAAACCACTGAGTCTGCCTGCTACATGTATAGTGAAAATGGAACCTCCTCCCGGTCACAAGAAGATGATTGATATAACTGAACATTAAGCAACTATAAGAATGTTCATGATAAATGCAGAACCAAAACACAAAAACAAACTATTTTCATACGGGGGCAATCAGATCTTGTGCATGCCACGAGGAAACAGCTAACCTGTACACCGGAGAGCGGGTACCGTTGACGATGGGGGAGAGAAGTGACACATATTTCGGTCGCTTTTAAAGACGAGTGGGCTAACCCAGATTTCAGAGTTTTCCAGAAATCTTGACCTACACCAAAAGTGGGCATTTCCCTTCTTATAGTAGAAGTTTGGTTTCATTGCTGTGTACATTTGTTTGGTTATAGAGAAAACTCTCCTTGTCTTTTATACATAATAAATAAGGATCCAAAAACTGTACCTTCGATTTTCTCAAAACAGCGTTTTTCGGGATAGCCCCTTGTGCGCGACCAATAGCTCCTTCCAGTAGTGGCTGTGGTAGTTGTCACCAAACTTGCAGTACCCGAGTACCTAGTCAAACATTTACGTGGGGGGGGGGGGTCACACGGTGAGGGCTTTTAGTAGAGACAAGGATTTTGTAATGTACATCGATTTTGTTCGTTGCTGCTTTGTCCTTGTTTTTTGTTCTTTTTCCCCGTTGTGCACTTACGGTGTTCCAACCACCTCAGCAACGTTCAGAACTGTGTTTGTTGCTTTTACCATTTTAGTGAAAACTGAAAAAGAAAACACGAATTCATACTGATCTATTTCAACCAAATGTTCACAAACATGGCATATGTGAGCACTTTCTAGATGTTTTAGACACTTGAAAATATTTCCAATCGATAAAGCACATGTTCCTGTACTAAAATAGTCTAAAATCGAAAAATCGGTTTTAGATACCAAAAATCGACTTTTTCTGGCTGTCAGCTACTGCCGTGGTGTACCTCAATTTGGTTCAGCACCAGGATATTGACAAAACCACTCTAGTCTAACCCTGTGCTCAAAGTACAAGTACTCGAATACTCGGATGCTCGAGCACTCACCCGTCGAGTGTTTCCTCATTACCCAGACTCTTGACTCGGGTCCAAATTCTGACGTTGCACGACCCTGACCCGATCTAGCTCTGACTGCTGCAACAAAGCCGGTCTCAGGTCTGGGTGGAGTGGGCGCGGTTCATGAACAGTGCACGTCATCTGTCCTGGGTGCACTTCATCTGTCCCGTGCAGTGTGCACGTCTGTCACTCTCAGTGTGCACTTGATCTGTCCTGTCTCGTGCACTCTTGTGACTGACAGATGGTGCTCGTGTCCTGAGACGAGCCAATCCGAGCCTACCTGCTGTCAAGAACGATATGCTCGAGAGTGTCATGAGTGAGTGACCGAGTGAAGGCAGTCATGACATCTGTTGGATGACACCTATTAGACTCTACATGATACCTGTTGGATGACACCTATTGGACTCTACATGATACCTGTTGGATGACACCTATTGGACTCTACATGACACCTGTTGGATGACACCTATTGGACTCTACATGACACCTGTTGGATGGCACCTGTTGGACTCTACATGACACCTGTTGGATGGCACCTGTTGGACTCTACATGACACCTGTTGGATGAAACCTGTTGGACTTTACATGATACCTCAAAACCTCAGAATGACAAAGTTGTCTCTGACATTTTGCACGTCTTGAGTCACTAAAGACCACGAGGCCAGAAACCAAATGATGTTCTGTCTGCTGTATCAAAATAGTCCGACTAGTCAGGGTCGTTATTAAGGTATGCAAAGAATCGTTGTTGTTTTGTTTTTTTCAATCTGGACTTGTCGAGAAAACTCAACTTTTCTGACGTCAAATTTCTCCCAACTAGGTAGTGAGTAAACAGAACGTTGTGATTCTAGGGGGGGGGACTAGGTAGTGAGTAAACAGAACGTTGTGATTCTAGGGGAGCAGACTGTTGGAGAGACAGTGGACTTTTCCTGTTTCCACTTTGATCTCTTTTCGCTGACCCGGCACAGAATCCTCGATGACCTCGAGGCCCACGTAAGAACCACAACTCTGCTACAGTTCACCGTTTTCTAACGAACGGCCACCCGTACACGACAAACACCTAGATAAACAATCACTTCCTCCCC
>NW_004798800.1:19407-20607 GCF_000002075.1 Aplysia californica | reverse complement strand
ACATCTGTATAAGACAACCACCTGTACAAACGGCCACCTGTATAAGACAATCACCTGTTTAGGACAATCACCTGTACAAACGACCACCGGTATAAGACAATCACCTGTATAAGACAATCACCTGTACAGACAACCCCATGTACAAGACAATCACCTGTACAAGACAATCACCTGTACAAACGACCACCTGTATAAGACAATCACCTGTACAAACGACCACCCGTATAAGACAACCACCTGTACAAACGACCACCTGTATAAACAATCACCTGTACAAACGACCACTAGGTACTCTACAATGACCCTGTAAGATGACCACCTGTCTAGAGCGACCACTGTTCCCCTCAACATCGCCTGACTGTCACAGGCAAGTCCGACTATGCTTCAGTCTAGTGGAAAAGAATAGAACGTATCAGTAAAGTTAAGTTGTTCCCGCATCCGATCCGGACATTGGGGATTGCCTTGTTAGTGAGACAACTTCCTGGGCGTTCAGCATATTGTGGTAGGGCGGCCAGTTCCTTTCCACGCCGCCTTTACTTCCCCAACTCAAAGTCAGATACCCATTACTGCTGGGTGGGCAGGACGGGGCGAAAAAGTCCGTGTATGAACCGAGGCTCGGACCCGGACTTTCCGCTTCTGAGACGAGCACACTAACCACTCCGCCACCGCACCCTCTGATATATCAGTAGACCGGCGTATTCTAAACTTCTAACCTTGCTGTTGACTTTCGCTACGTTAGAATTACAAATTCTGACATTTTTGGCTGATTTGAATTACTACGACCATGAGGTCAGAAGCTAAAGTAAGTTCTATCAAAATGTCAGATTATTCGGAGTCGTCATCAAGATATTCAAAGAATTGCATTCCCAAAAAATTGACGTGTCGTGAAACTCAAAATTGTTCACGTCAAATTTCTCCCAACTGGGAACTGAGCAGATAAAACTTTATAATTATGAGGTTACAAAACAGAAAGTTATAAATAACCCCCCAAAGTGCGCAAGGCCATCACATCATGAGTGCACACAAAACCTTGAAGGAATGGTCTAAAAATAGCCTGTGGGCGGTGATGGATGGACTTCCTGTGGTGGGCGGGAACCACGGGTCATCGGCCACCCACGTGGGGACAGATATACGTTTCCAGGGAAGTTGTCTTTTTCTGAGAGGGGGGTGGAAAAGAGGGAGGGAGGGACGGGGCAGGGG
>NW_004798800.1:12817-16214 GCF_000002075.1 Aplysia californica | reverse complement strand
CTCTCTCTCTCACTCTCTCTCTCTCTCTCCCTCTCCCTCTCCCTCTCCATATCTCCCTCTGTCTGTGTCTCTATCTATTCGTCTCTCTATTTCTATTTCTCGCTATCAATCTCTTGACCCCTGTTCCATTCAGAATTCACTATTCTGCTCTGAGATAAAAACACGAATAAGATTCTGTCTTCTCTTGTGTTTGAAATTCACAAACGTGATGATGTCCATTATTCCAGAAGTGCCCAAAATTGTTATACAATAGTCCTGTACATTTCTTATGATGATATTGTAGACATATTTTCTGGGGCAGTTCATCAATGTAGACTCCAACGCTGGCACCAACGACAACTACTCATAAGTAAGTGTGTGATTAACTTTAAATTGTGTAAGTTCAAATGGACAAATTATATTTTGCCTCCTATAATTGTTATCAATCAGCACTTTTTTGTGTTTTACGGAGCTGGCAACAGCATAAGGTCATATGAGCGCGAAGGACACACCAAACATTTTCAGTTGGAAGGAAATTTTGGATTTTGCCCGGGTGGCGGCCAAAGCCTACTCTTATCCATTTTTGACCACCTGTGGATCTTGAACACGGGACCTCCAAGATTTATTTTCCTTGTCCGAAAAGGCTTGGTGTAGATCTTTCCTATCATAAGATCAGGGGTGCGGCTGAAAGACAGCAGTAAGAAGGAGCCAAGGACTAGCAGTCGGAAAGCTGCAGAAAAGAGTCCGGAGTCCAGAGGAGGGGGCAAATGAGGTGAGGGGGTGGGGGCAAAAAATGGAGATGAAAGCAGACGACAGAACATTGCTAGAGAGCAGGAAAGGATATCTGGTTCGAACCGAGCACCACTGAATGAGAGGCGAACACCTTAACCTCTAGGCCACGAGAGCCCCCAATCAGCACTGTAGCCGAATGCCCAATGTACTAGACAAGGAAATATCTCGTGCGTTAAGATCCCTCCGCTTTTGACTTGGTCAACTCTTCCAAAACAAGGGCAACAGATGATGTAGACAAAAGTAATGCATACCACGACAAGCTATTCAACACTACACTTTTTTCCTCCTTGGCATTATTTTAGAATTCGCCAGTCTATGACGGTCGGCGATCTAGTGGTGTTATATATCCGTGGTAGCCAGTTCTCCAAGCCAGCAGTAAAGAATCCTCCATTGAAAGGCGCACACATTGTTCCGGTATGTCCCACCCTTTGTGTCCCCCCTCACATCGTCAGAACCAACGGCCGTAGTCAATTCCAATAATTACTCACAGACTACTGAGCTTATTCACAGTAAACAAAGGTCCGGCGAGGCTATGTCTAGTAGATTTAGGTCTCCATTTTCTAACTGGTCATTGAACTCTGTACCACAAACCTCAAAGTGAGATCAGACGTCTTGTTCCGTCACTTCATTATGACAGATCAGACGTCTTGTTCCGTCACTTCATTATGACAGATCAGACGTCTTGTTCCGTCACTTCATTATGACAGATCATTATGACAGATCAGGCGTCTTGTTCCGTCACTTCATTATGGCAGATCAGGCGTCTTGCTCCGTCACTTCATTATGACAGATCAGGCGTCTTGTTCCGTCACTTCATTATGACAGATCATTATGACAGATCATTATGACAGATCAGGCGTCTTGTTCCGTCACTTCATTATGGCAGATCAGGCGTCTTGTTCCGTCACTTCATTATGACAGATCATTATGACAGATCAGGCGTCTTGTTCCGTCACTTCATTATGGCAGATCAGGCGTCTTGCTCCGTCACTTCATTATGACAGATCAGGCGTCTTGTTCCGTCACTTCATTATGACAGATCATTATGACAGATCATTATGACAGATCAGGCGTCTTGTTCCGTCACTTCATTATGGCAGATCAGGCGTCTTGTTCCGTCACTTCATTATGACAGATCATTATGACAGATCAGACGTCTTGTTCCGTCACTTCATTATGGCAGATCAGGCGTCTTGTTCCGTCACTTCATTATGACAGATCAGGCGTCTTGTTCCGTCACTTCATTATGACAGATCTCCGGACTCAGATCTGTGTACGTCATGTAAGGAAAGTGTCGTGCAAGTCCTAATTCCTCTGTGGTGATCTAAGACATTATGGTTTCATTCATCAGCCGGAGATTTCATTTCGTTCAATTACCTCCAAACCTAGTAGGTCAACTCTCTAATCGCCTTTCCTTCCTTCAGAAGCCCAAGTTGCTATACGACATGGATAGGACAAACACGAGTGGTTCAAGCATGGCCCCAACTAAAGCATTGTTCTACTTACTGGATATTTCTTTTTTCATTTTAAGTTCATTTTATCTTTTTAAAGTTGTGTGAGCGGGAGGTTTTATTTTATTGTTTGTTTGTTTGTTTGTTTGTTTGTTTGTTTGTTGTTTTTAAAAGGTCATTGGGCTACATAATTGCCAATCTAAAGTTACGTGCGCACTCGTAAATTGCCAATGTGTAAAGTCGGTTTTTTAAACGTGGAAAGACAAATATGAATAAGCTATAAACAAGAAATAAATCAGGACTTGAGTAATTGCCCCTTAAGTTGTTGAGTGGGTTTTAAAACAAGGACATTTACGGCGTGACAAGCGTAAAGCTTGGCTTATGAAACGATCACGTGCGCTCTAATTCCTCTGTCGTGTGTAAGTGATTATGGGCACATTCATCATTCAGGATTTGATCACGTCCATCGTCTTCCAAATCTCTTCTGATCAGTCTCTATAATCGCCTTCCGATTCCTAAGACGCCAAAGTTGTAATCACAATCATGTCTTCTAATAACATTGTTCTCAGTAATGGCGGAGACCTTAAGGCTGAGGCGGTGGTAGACAGAGATGGAGAAATGACGGTTAATCATCGGCTAAAAACTACCAAATAGCCTTCCAGTAATTGGCAGAGTTTCAATTAGTTCGAAGCCGTTTTCCAACAGCTGCCAGAAGGAGATTTTTAAAAAACCCATAGAGATGATGTACAAAAAACGAACGTTGAGATATAGGTTTGTAGTATTTACTTAGGTATAGCGTGTCTATCTGATTCTTTTCACCTGGCATTCTGTCTGTCTCACTGTCTTCTGTAACTGGACTAAGTGAGAACAGAATAGTTTCTGCCTAGAAAGGTGTTTTCCCATGCAAACAAGATTTGTTTATTTTTTATCAAACAAAAATGTTTTTCTGTGCACTATAAAGTTTTCCTCTACTGTCCTTTCTATTCACATATTCCTAGATGTCCTAGATGTCCTAGATGTCCTAGATGTCCTACATGTCCTAGATGTCCTACATGTCCAACATGTCCTAGATGTCCTACATGTCCTACATGTCCTACATGTCCTAGATGTCTTACATGTCCTAGATGTCCTAGATGTCCTACATGTCCTAGATGTCCTAGATATCCTAGATGTCC
>NW_004798800.1:7110-9606 GCF_000002075.1 Aplysia californica | reverse complement strand
CCCTCATGTCCTCCAGTAGCTGTGTGTCCAACCCCTCATGTCCTCCTGTAGCTGTGTGTCCAACCCCTCATGTCCTCCTGTAAGCGTGTTTGAAACCCCTCATGTCCTCCTGTAAGCGTGTTTGAAACCCCTCATGTCCTCCTGTAGCTGTGTGTCCAACTCCAACTCCTCATGTCCTCCTGTAAGCGTGTTTCCAACCACTCATGTCCTCCTGTAAACGTGTTTGAAACAAGCCTTCCCTTACACAAACACGGGGGAAAGGCCTCTCTAGGTCTAGTGGACCAGAGCAGATGGCTGGCCGTGGTATGGGGTCATGCAACTCAAAGACAAGTCTGACCATAACTCTCATCAATGGTAGTTAAAGTGGTACAAGTTTGCGAAGATCACCTCACGTTGGAATCAAGCGCTTGTCAATCCTGGGGTATATCGGGCTGTTGATGTCTCCAACAACTTGTTCAGTACACGCCTGGGTTATGATCAACAGAAATACCTATCTGTCGTGAATGAAACATCGAGATATTTGAGAGTAAAGGAGGTGGGGGTTGAAATTCTGGAGTGTACAACCACGAAAGCGGAATAGAGAATCTATCTGTACATCTATCATTTTGACAACTTGGAAACACAGACATGAATGTGTCACTTTTCTCTCAAAATGTATTGCTCCATTCCAGTAGAGTGTAAATATAGCAGGCCAATGACTTTCAGTTGATGTTAATGCACCGATCATTCCTTTCATCGAAAGGGGGCCCAGCTAGTTTGGGAATAAATTCTTCACAGAAATGTGTTGTTTTTTTAATGAACAGAACAGATTTTAAAGCAAAAAGAAGTAATTAAGAAAAATGTTCTTTAAACTGCTTGGCTAGCGGAATAATATTATGTTAGTTTCTCAGAATGTGTTAGTTTGGGGAGGGCCTGATCCCATCATGAAGCTTCACAAATGCAAATCCAGTGGGTTGGAAAGATGACTACTTGAAAGTCTGTTCAGAGAAAACTAAGTATAGATTTTTAAGCATTAGTTTCAAGTAACCTGTACTACTAAACCAAACACCACCCTCGTGTGAGTGCCAGGTGTGTGTCTGTATGTCTGTATGTCTGTATGTGTGTATGTCTGTATGTCTCTGTTTTCCCAGGCGTTTTGGGCAACTGCCCTTTCCAGTTTCGTTGGCCTTCTTTTGTTGTTTCAAGAATTCTCGCGAATGAGTGGGTGGTTTGCTGGTGCTCTGGTGTAGTTTTCGCCTTCTTTCCTATCAAACGTCTTTCGTCCTTTTCAGTCCCTCCTCCTTCTTTTCTTTGTATGTTTCAATACTTATTAAACAAAACATAAAAACAACACATGGGAAACACGAAGCTCCCAATGTAAACTGTGTCGGAATATCGCAGACTCTTTCTGCAACACACACAGCCAAAGAAAATAGCGCACCCAACATTGGAATGGGGAAAGTATTATTAGAAGAAACATAGACACAACTCCACATCTGTGTATTTGTTCAGCCGAATCTCACAGACTCTATACCACAACACACATTACCCCACGGAACATCAGAATGGAAAATGTACACACATCAACAACACACCAAACATGTACAGTGTTGTCGCGTCACCTCGGACACGGTGTAGCGTCACCTCGGACACGGTATAGTGTCACCTCGGACACGGTATAGAGTGACGGTATAGTGTCACCTCGGACACGGTATAGAGTGACGGTATAGTGTCACCTCGGACACGGTATAGTGTCACCTCGGACACGGTATAGAGTGACGGTGTAGTGTCACCTCGGACACGGTGTAGTGTCACCTCGGACACGGTGTAGAGTGACGGTGTAGTGTCACCTCGGACACGGTATAAAGTGACGGTGTAGTGTCACCTCGGACACGGTATAGAGTGACGGTGTAGTGTCACCTCGGACACGGTATAGTGTCACCTCGGACACGGTGTAGAGTGACGGTGTAGTGTCACCTCGGGCACGGTGTAGAGTGACGGTGTAGTGTGACCTCGGACACGGTATAGTGTCACCTCGGACACGGTATAGAGTGACGGTATAGTGTCACCTCGGACACGGTATAGAGTGACGGTATAGTGTCACCTCGGACACGGTGTAGAGTGACGGTGTAGTGTCACCTCGGACACGGTATAAAGTGACGGTGTAGTGTCACCTCGGACACGGTATAGAGTGACGGTGTAGTGTCACCTCGGACACGGTGTAGTGTCACCTCGGACACGGTATAGAGTGACAGTGTAGTGTCACCTCGGACACGGTGTAGAGTGACGGTGTAGTGTGACGGTGTAGTGTCACCTCGGACACGGTATAGTGTCACCTCGGACACGGTGTAGAGTGACGGTGTAGTGTCACCTCGGGCACGGTGTAGAGTGACGGTGTAGTGTGACCTCGGACACGGTATAGTGTCACCTCGGACACGGTATAGAGTGACGGTGTAGTGTCACCTCGGACACGGTATAGTGTCACCTCGGACACGGTGTAGAGTGACGGTGTAGTGT
>NW_004798800.1:5444-7010 GCF_000002075.1 Aplysia californica | reverse complement strand
CACACACACACACAAATATATATTTATATATGTATTTTATACGTACAGTCGCGTCCAAAAGAAACTTGAAAATGTAATCACCCAATCCTCGTGTTAAAGTCTTGCGCTACCAACTAATGCAGTATACCAATTAAAGCTACATAAATTCTGCATCATATGAAACACATTAAAAATCCATTTGTGTTAAGAGGCACCTGAGATATGGTCACTCAAATTGACCTTTAAAAAAACAGGCTTGGCAAAATTGTGCGAAATCAAAGAAACGTTAAAATGTGTTGGCGCATATTTTGAGGTGCATCAACATTGGGGGAATCGACAAGCAATGAATATCAAATGAAAAGTGAATACTATCGTCTCTGAAATGAACTGCATCTTCATAAATATGATATTTTCAAACAGATTGGAAGACAGAGCAGTTACAAATAGCATGCAAAACTTGGACTTAACATTACATGTGCTTATTAGTATGAAAAATTTGTTTTTTGTTTTGGAACTATTGGTTTCATGTAGAGGTTGAAACCTTTTATTATTTTTTTGTTATTTTTTTTTTACAAATGGACAGTGTTAGTTAGATTTTGGACATAATCACATTATTATTTTGTCAGTGAGGAACAGAGGCCACAAAACTGCCATGGGTTTAGGTGGTTTGGGGAGGAATTAACAAAACCGCCCTCCTGAGAATCACCGGATGGCTTGGTTTAGAGGATTACATCACGCATGTATGTGCTGGAGCATGCACATCATGTTTTACCCTTATTTTCGTCATGGTGTCATTTAAGCAGACATCTCCATGCACAGTAAAGCACTTTCTCACAGGGCCAGCCAGTGCCACTAGATCTACAACACTTTTTGGAAACTAGATCAAATCAAAGTTGGATAGGTCACCAGTAAATAGCCCTGATATGAATCCTTCAGATTTGTGAAGTTCCATGAAACAGCAACTTTGCTCCCAATTCAGACCCTTTGTTTCCAACTCTCTGAGACATTTGGGATGAAATAACAGAGAATGATGTCCAAAATTTGATATAGTCGATGCCTAAAGGGTTCGTGCACTACACAAAACCAATGGCTCCTTAGCAAAATAACAATGAGCACATTTAATGTTAAGCCCAAGTTTTGCGTGGTATTTCTGATTGCTCTATTTTGCGATCTGTTTGAAACTATAGAAACAAAATATCGTAACAATAGATATTGCTTAATGCAGATATAAAATTCTCCATTTCTTGGATATGCAACGTATGTCCATTCTATCAGTATTGATGCTCCTCAATACATGCGAGAAGACCGTTTTACATTTCTTTGATTTCGCACAACTTTGCCAAGCCTGATTTTTAAAGGTCAATAGAGAGTGACTAGATCTATATCTCGGGCGTCTCTTAACTTTTTATATAGATGAACTATTAATGGGCCACATGATGCAGAATTTATTAAGCTTTAAATTGGTATACTACATGAGTGGATGATACAAGGCTTTAACACGATGGTTGGGTGATTACATTTTCAAGGGTTTTTTGGGACGCCACTGTATATATATACACACACACACATATATATACATGTATATAT
>NW_004798800.1:4054-5344 GCF_000002075.1 Aplysia californica | reverse complement strand
TGGGGGGTGGGGTGGGGTGGATGCCTCGGAGACGCAGAGAAGATGAGATGTAGAGATACTGAGTGGAGGTATTCTGTGAGTGTGACATAATTACACCACTGTCAGGTTAACTCATCGCTATCTTAGAATGACAACGTTTTGTCTGACAAGTTTGGCCGTTCACAGTTACTGAGACCACGAGGTCAGAAACCAAGCGCTGTCGGCTCTGTCAAAATTGTACGATTATTCGGAGTTGTTGGCAATATATTCTAAGAATTGCATTCGAAAATGTTTGACATGATATGAAACCCAAAATGTTTCACGTCAAATTTCTCACAACTGTGTACTGAGCAGATAGAATTTTGTAGTTCCCGGGTGGGGAGATACTGTGTCCCTTCTTGAGGGGCGTGTGGAGGGTGCTTCAGAGACACAGAGCAGGTGAGATGTAGAGATAGTTGCTCGAGGTATTCTGTGGTAGAATCATATTTTGCTGCCGTATTAAATCTTTTTCAAGCACTGAAAATACTGCAGTATGTTTGCAACATTGTTGCTCTTCAAACGCGTCTTGAATTCAAACGTATAGCTTGACTTTTATTCTCATATTATGGGAAGATCACATTGTGGCGAGCAAGACGTATGAAAGGAGTTCCCTCAGGGATGTTGTTTTTTTTAAATTGGGATAGAAGAGAAGGAAACACAGGAAAAAAGTTATGGTTCTCGACGGGTTGGCTTTTTCTGCGTCACTTTTGGTCCTTCTACGTATTGATTGTAGTAACTTAGCTCGATCTTCCATTGGCATTACAACGACCCCTTCTTTTCTATCAAAATCAAACATCAGTTGTCGTTATCTCTCCTCCTTTTATTCTTTATATTATATATCATTATATAACTTTCAAAAAATACCTGCAATCTCCATCCCATGTGTGACACAACTGTGTTGCAAGTGCCGTAAAACTCTGATCTGAATAAAACTAAAAATAGTGAACCTAACTGATGAAACTAAAGCAAATTGTAACAACAAAGGATCCCTTTTCTTCCTCCTTTGTCCCTAGACTTGACCCGCTCTACCAGTTACTCTACCGCCCCTGTTACTCTACCGCCCCAGTTACTCTACCGCCCCAGTTACTCTACCGCCCCAGGTGACCTATTTGTGTTAAGCACGACGTAAAACGTGTATTGCCTCCTCCCTACAATAAAGCAGAGGTCAAAAGTTAACGTGAGCGCTACACAGGCTCCACATCAAAAGCCCCGCGGTGATGGTCACGCGCTGTTTGATGTTGTTTGGCGCCGCCCCAGAACTATGCCAGCCCC
>NW_004798800.1:2298-3954 GCF_000002075.1 Aplysia californica | reverse complement strand
CTGTGTGTGTGTGTGTGTGTGCGCGCGTACTCAATAAGACTTCTCTCTACACGGGAATCGAACTCGGGTCTTCTGGGACGAGAATTGTAAGGGAGGGGGGGTGGAAAGGAGTAGACCAGGAGGAAGGGGTCCAAGGAGAAAAAAAGGAAGGGCTAGAGGAGGAAGGGGAATGAAGCAGTGGGAGGAGGAGAGGACACGGAAGAGAAGAATGAAGCAAACAAAAAAGAGGTTGGACGGAAATGAAGGGGGTGGAGGGAGGTTGAAGAGTACGGTATGAAATAAAAAAATCTATAAGAAAGAAGAATAGAAGGGAGAAGAAAGAAATAGAATGTACTGTTATGTAATCAAAATTTCTTTAAAAATTAAAAAGCAGTTAAACATAATTCATGTTTAATCTTAGCCTATGAACTTAGGTGTGTACATCAAACGAGTTCAAATGTTGAAACATCAGGTAATCTTGGATTATAAATATATACCAAACGTAACCTACTTGTAGAATACATCTGATACTGATAGCAAATGCACTTAATAAATTAACGATTGAATATACTGGCAATGGTGTAGAACGAATGTCACCAATCCTAATTAAGAATAGAAACATCTCAGTAACAACAATGATAAGGGTTTTAAAAGGCTTCATGTGGTTAACTTTAACTGTCTCCGTAGGAGAACAGAGTTGGACTTCGTTATCTCTGAATTACAAAGGTCTATCTACTCAGTACATAGTTTTGAAAATATTTGACGTAAAAAAAATGTTGTTTCACAACATGCCAAGCATTTTCGAATGCAATTCAGTGAATATCTTGATTGCGGCTAAAAAAAAATCTTATGATTTTTGTTAAAGGAGAGAGAACATTTGAAGAGAACAGAGGAAAAACTTCTGTAGTCACAAACTGGAAATGGTGAGGGTGCCAATTTTACAAGCTTGTTGACTCCTAACTTCATATAAATTGTTTGACTGGTGGTTCATTGTTAAGTGTTGCTGAATAGGATATCCAACAACAATAATCAAGTAACTGTTGAACAGAATACAGTTATGAGTCAACAAGCGTTCAAAATTGGTACCCTCACGATTTTCAGTTTGTGACTACCGTCATTTCCCCCCCTGTAGTCTTTTTTTTGCGGTTTCTGACCTCATTGTCTTTGTAACTCAAAACGACCAAAAAATGTCAGATAGGGCTTTGTAATTGGTCGCTTTTAAGGACAAGCGGGCTAACCCAGATTTCGGGGGTTTCCAGAAATCTTGACGACTCCAAAAATAGGCATTGCCCTACCTTTAGGAGGAATTTGCTTTCATTGATGTGTATATTTGTTTGATTATAGAGAAAACTCTCATTAAAAAAAAAAAGAATCTGAACAAGGAGCAAAAACTTTGCCTTCGATTTTCTTAAAACAGCATTTTTCTGGGACAGCCCCCTTGTGCTTAAAAGCGTCCATTTCTGAGGTAGCGACTTTACTTTGCTGACGACTTAGCATTGCTATCCTACCTAGTCACCACAGGCATTATAAACCACTGGAAAGACCCAGGTCCAAGTTAGAATCTCATGGCACCGGTGGATTAGTCATTAGTGGTTGAGTTTTCGGACTTGTAACCGAAAGGTCATGGGAGCGACCCCATAAGGGCCCCAAAGTCGTGTCCGCCTTGGGAAATATATT
>NW_004798800.1:0-1035 GCF_000002075.1 Aplysia californica | reverse complement strand
GGTGAGTGTTTGACGGCGCTCACAACTGCATAAGGTCATATGATCGCGCTGCCTCATGTGTAAGATAATCACCTGTACAAACTGCCACTCCCCCCCTTTCCCCTGCGTTTTGTTTTGTTGGTTTGTTTGTTCTTAAAAGAACATTTTAAGGGGGCTCTCGTTGCCATGACGTTAAGGTGTTTGCCTCTCTTTTAAAGGTCCCAGGTTCGAATCCGGGTTGCGACGGAAAAATTTTCTTCTCTAAAATTGTCTCCTTTCCCCTCCTTTCCTGCTCTCTAACAATGTTCTGCCGTCTGCTTTCGTCTCCTCTCTCAGCTCCCACCTTCTTTGCCCCCTCCTCTGGACTCGCGACTCTTTCTGCAGCCTTTCTACTGCTACTCCTTGGCCCCTTCTTACTGATATCTTTCAGCCACACTCCAGATCTTACGGTAGGTAAGATCTACACCTAGCCTTCTCGGATAGGAGCGAAAAATCTTGGAGGTCCCGTGTGCAAGTTGCACACGTTAAAGATCCCTTGGTGGTCTAAAATTGATAAGAGTAGGCTTCGGCCGCCACCCGGGCAAAATTCAAAATTTCCTACCAATTGAAAATGTTTGCTGTGTCCGGCGCGCTCACATGACCTTATGCAGTAGCGAGCGCCGTAAAACTTTTACAAAAAAAACAACAAACCAACAAAAACCAACAACATTTAATGGCATTGCGTAAGACGGCTACCTGTCTAGGACGGCGGCCTCTTTTCTCCTCGACTGTTAAAGGGCGTTTAATCGCTATTAATGTGCGACCGGCAAGCGGATAAAATAATATTAGGTGGATACAATTTTGCAGCTGAAATCTGCTGTTGTTGTGTTTGTGTTGTTTCATTTTTGTTTTGTTTGTGTTTTGTTTTTTCCTTGTGTTTTTTTTTTTATTCAAAGGGGCGTATAGTTTCCTGTTTGAATCATCTACTCACAAAAAACAAAGCACATGAGTGAGATAGTTAGCAGGAAGCAGCAGCGTACGTGTCACAATTTTGCAACATGCTATTTCATAAACCCT
>NW_004798799.1:72507-73870 GCF_000002075.1 Aplysia californica | reverse complement strand
CAAGCGATTTGTCAACTTAAGCCAGGGTTCCATGTGCTAGGCCTAGAGTCACTCCACGGCAAGCGATTTGTCAACTTAAGCCAGGGTTCCATGTGTCCGTAGTACGCACTGTGTAATGCGTTTATGTTTAATGCGTATTGCCCTTTTCCATGTGTGGGTGTATATTAACGTTCGTGAGTGGGTGGTTGGTGGGTGCTCTGGTGTGGTTTGCTTCTTCTTTCCTATCAAACATCTATCATCCTTATCTCCCCTTCTTCTTTTTTTATGTTTGTTACTCTCTTGTAACACCTCTAATTTTCTGGCGCTCATAATATGGCTATATGCAGTTGTGAGTGCCGTAAAACCTTTGCTAAAACTAAACTAAAAACGTTGCTGATCTGTCAGTTTTTTTCTTTTGGCTCTAAACTCAGGTAGAAATATGGCTCCTTGCTTGTCTAGATATGCCAAAATGCGGAAACAGGAAGATGAGGCTGAAGACATCACAATTATTAATTTTTGGACTCATGTATTACTGTCTTTAGAAAAGGAGGAAAAGATAACATAGGAGGTGGGAACATGAAATATTGCAACAAAGGAAAAGGTTTGTCGTGTACCACCATCTTGTGAAAGAATTATAGATAGACTCAGACTCAGAACGATTCCATCAGTTCTTTAGCTTGACCAGAGAACAAATGCAGCGAGTTTTGTTCTTTATAATTGATGAAAACGAAACAATAGAGAAACGGAGTTCTTGTAAACCACTGGGGAATTTCTAGTTTCTGGTAGAGCTGGGCGAAGAGTCGATTCCTGAACCGGTTCCCACGATTAATACTACGGAAAATCCGTCTCCTTCTTACGTACACCAACGGTTGCCATTAACTTTTATCATTAAAATCTTTTCTTCATTTTTTAAAACGAATTTTTGAAAAATAGAAGTTGATGCCTTGTAGTGTTCCGAAATCAAGGTTATCCCAAATCCTAAAGATGTTCGGAGCCAACCAGGTAACCGCCGGGAAAAAATCACAAAATTATAATGGGTTCGGGGTCGATTCCTACGATTCCTAGCTTTCAACAATCGGAAACCTCGCCGCCCAGCACTAGTTTCTGGAGTCCGTATTGCTGTGTGATGCGTATTCGAACGATGCTTCGATCTTTCGAAAACGCATCGCACATCACGGACAACGCATCACGCACACATGAATAGACTTTAGTTGAATTTCCATTCAATCGTTCTTTGCGCACTACGCATTACGTACACATCAGAGAGGGTTTACAGTAATAGTATTACTGTAAACTTTTTGTTTGTTTTGGTAAAGTGTTTTACCGCGCTCGCAACTGCATAAGGTCATATGAGCGCGCGGGACACACCTAATATTTTCAGTTG
>NW_004798799.1:64219-69010 GCF_000002075.1 Aplysia californica | reverse complement strand
GAGAGAGAGAGAGAGAGAGAGAGAGAGAGAGAGAGAGAGAGAGAGAGAGAGCGAGAGAGGGAGAGAGAGCGAGATAGGGAGAGAGGGGGATGAGGGAGGGAGAGAGAGCGAGAAAGAGAGGGAGAGAGCGAGAGAGAGAGAGCGAGAGGGAGAGAGAGCGCGAGAGGGAGAGAGGGGGTTGAGGGATTAGAGAGAGCGAAAAAGAGAGGGAGAGAGCGAGAGAGAGAGAGCGAGAGATAGAGAGAGCGAGAGAGAGCGAGAGAGGGGGATGAGGGAGGGAGAGAGAGCGAGAAAGAGAGGGGGAGAGCGAGAGAGAGCGAGAGAGAGAGAGCGCGAGAGAGAGAGTGTTGTGTTGTATTTCAAGTACCGGTACAAGGTAGTGCCACGAGCGTAAACACCAGCGAATGATCTTTCTTGTGCCCTTCTGAGAGAGCGCCCACATTTCTGTGAAATCGGTGCACAATTGGTCACTTTTATGCACAAGTGGCTATCCCGAAAAATTCTGTTTTGAGAAAATCAAATGTAAAGTTTTTGCCCCTTGTTCAGATTCTTTAAAAGACATGGACAGTTTTCTCTATTGCCAAACAGATATACACAACAATGAAACCAAACTTCTTCTATAAGTAGGGCAATGCCAACTTTTGGTGTAGGTCAAGTTTTCTGGAATCCCCCGAAATCTGGGTTAGCCCGCTTGTCCTTAAAAACGACAGATTCAGATAGTTGTTCCTTTGCTCTGTCGCTATAAAACTCCAAATGATAATAAATGTACACTATGAAAAAGTTCCGCTTTACCTAGGTACAATGGTGTAAATTGTTTGTATGTTCGTGTAATTTGGAGCTGCTGAATTGTTTTTTTTTTAGTACATTGTTTTACTAGGTACCATAAATTGAAATTTCAAAGTCCTCTGATTTCATAGTTAACTGCACTACCTTATAGAATTTATCATTCTGAGCATGTTGATGCCAAATGTATACCTATAGCTTCATTTTTAACAAAGTTATGAACATCTGAAGTTGCAGAAAAATGTTAGTTTTTTAATTGCGAAATGTCTACACTTTGAGATGTCACAACATTCTTAAATTTGAATGGACATTCACAAAAACTTGTAGACACACCTAGGTCTATGCACATAGAGAACAAGCTCAATTTTTTTCAGGGCTATCAAATAACCAGAAGATGGACATTTATTGACGTAAACAAGGCTTTTTTTTTACCAAAACAGCTAGAAATACAAGGGGAGGTTAACATTTTAATAATAAATGACCACTCGCGACCACCGGCTTATCGGCTGAGATAATTTATACGAAACTGGGGCGATGGTGCCCTGCTTGCGAGCCGACGGGGAGCGTCCGGTGTTTATTTGCGTTGTGTAGAATTCTGTGGTTATTCTTGAAGAGGAATGAATGGGCTTTCTGCCGATATATTTCCGTAGTCAGTCCGATCGCTGGTTCCATAAAAAAAACAGCACCGAAATTGTTCACACGCAAATCTCTTCTATTAATTTTTTAAGGACAGTTTTTAGAAATATATCACCGGAAAGAGCGTCTTCTCATATTGAAATATCGACGAATCAGATTGCAGTATTTAATACCATACGCTCCCCGTTCCTGTTCAACCGAGGTCACTCAAAAAATCAATACACGAAACGCGCGGCCGTGACAGTGAAAACCTCGATAGTATTGTCTTTTATCCCGCAAGATTTTGCTTTCAAAAGAATCGTTGATTCAAATAAAAAATACCACTAAAAAGAGGAAAAGCTCCTCTTCCTTCTGATATATCAAGTGTCTGTGTGTATGCATGAATATACGATGTTTTAGGAGGGTAAAAATGTGGGTTTTGGTCTCAGTGACAGTGCGCCACGGGGGCGGCGCACGGCCAGTTTGCGGTACCTAGACGACGCTCGCAACTGCATAATAAGGTCATATGAGCGCCAAGGGGTGGGTGTCAACAGAGAAATCTTTACATGGAATCAGACTTACTCTGCTCACCTCTCTAGATTCAACAGCTCAAAGTCTGCTTCGACTATCAAGGCACCCAGGAAATACCAGGTTGCAAGAGAGTGACAACATACAAAAGAAGTGACACTAGTAAGGATTAGGAAAGAAAAAGCAGCTGTTCCCTGTTGTAGATCAGGCACAGTTATGAGCGTGACATGAATCAGCCCATTTACAATTCTACTGTACATAAACGAGAAATGTCCCCCCTTTGGGAATGGCCTAAAGACACTACAGTCAGTGACACTTATGGCCTTATTAGTCAATGGCCTTATTAATATTATACAGTTGCGAGCGTCCTAAAGCACTTGCCAAAAATAAGTCAATAAATAAATAAATAAATAAATAAATAAATAAATAAATAAATACATAAATAGAAAACTAGATCAATAAATAACTTTAAAAAATGAATAAGTAAATTAATTTTTTAAAATAAATACATAAATAAAACATCCGAGGTGGCTTCTGTTCCGCAGTCGATCCATTCATTGGCGCGCAAACTGCACGTCCTCTTAAGCTGCTTGAAGGGTTGTGGTCCTCCTATCCAATAGTGTACTACCCGGTCTTTGTGTTCTTATTAATCTTATCAACGCCTAGAGCTACTGCGTTTTGGTGATCACTCAAATCTGTTGGAAATTTCATTAATTGCAATGATGAGCGTCAAGGGGGGAATGCAGTTTTGTAAGGTATTGTGAACTATCTCTGAACGCGGGCAAACCCGACTGACGGGTATCAGATACGAGTTTTCTCGCCGCGGAGTTTGTGCCACAAGGACGTTAGACGACTATACTAATTATAATTCTTCCTTGATTTGCTTCCGAGCCCACCAGTCCCGGCTGTGTTTCTGTTTCAGTTTGTTGTGGCTGCAGGAGGTCGGACGGATTAGAGCCTCCCCCTCCCCCTTTCTTGAAATCCACAATTATTTGTTCGAAAATTGTGTTGTTGTTTTTTTGTGGGTTTTTTTTTGTGTTTTTTTCATTTGGTGATAGTGCTCTGTGACTACTGTGATTGATGATACGTCTACGTATTTCTTCAAGAGCACCGGCAGATTTGACACAGAATTCGGATGTCGTGATGGCATGCCGTTTACTTCACTGCTTGGCTGCTCCACTAAAACAGTCAGCAGTATCCTTGTCTTTTCTCGCCGCCAATCTGTTCAAGTTTGAGTAAGTTTTATTCTCGGCCTTTTTCTGCCTCTTTTGCCTCTATTGTTTTTTTTTCAGTGAGAGTATTATGTGCGATAGGCCTAAAAGTCTTTTATGTCGATTCAGTTGTCTACGTCTACAAACTAAATAATACATGATGTATTTTATATTTCCGTTGTTATTGAAACGCTTTTGTTTTTGTGGATTTTAAAAAAAGAACCGGGCTCATTTTATTAAACAGTCTGTAACTGGTCTTCATTTTGTTTGGCATCGTGTGTCATTTAAAAAACAGAAAAAGTACATTTTGGGTCACAACAACATTATCTAGTACTGCGACGTGACATAATAATAATTTTTATGCGTGTCATACACAAACACAGTACCTTGCTTGCGTTCATCGTAATAATGAATGTGATATAGAAGATAATCATCGTAATAATGATAGTGATATATAAGATAATGATCTTAATAATGATTGTGATATAGAAGATAATCATCGTAATAATGAGAGTGATATAGAAGATAATGATCATAATAATGAAAGTGATATAGTAGATAATGATGTTCTTCTTCTTCTTCGTTCGTCATTATTGAGTATAAATATAATATATATATAGAATATATATATATATATATAATCTTCATGTTGCCGAGGCACTCTACATTTATTCACGTTTACCACGGACGTTCTAGCGATGTTGAGTTTCTCCAGCCTGTCCTGGGTATTATGTTGCACATGCCGTGTTTCATAGACGCACAAAGAAAGGACAAAGACGTGTTTCATGGGGGAATTCCATGAAACAATGTAATATGGAACTGCACTGGAACACATAACGCGAGATAATGTCTAGCAGAAGAAAAATCCAGTTACTGAGACTGAGAGAGTCATTCTATTTATTATATCATCGGCCCAGAGTACAAGTGTCGTATGTCCACTTTTCATGAAATCTGAGATAAGACCACTCATGAATTCAAATTACCATGTGTTGGGTCTCCAATAAGTTTCAAGACTCTTAAATACAGTATTTGTTGAGATATCCAGAACCCACTTGTCGTATGTCCAAAGCCGATTTAAAAAGAAGAGAGTACACCTGTCGGGACTCTAGAAGCATTACTTTCGATACATTTTGTTTTGCCGTATCTCCACTTGAGCCAATGGGAAGAGAGAGTGCCGTCATGTGTCACTTTTCGTGGAATTTTCATTTTTGAGTTTTAGTAATACGGGGTGCCCACTACGGCTGGATTTTCAACCAATATAAAACCATCCACTGAAATATGTCTTTGTCCATCTTGCACAGACAGGCCTAGGCCAGTCTCGAAAATATTTTTTACATTGAGAAAATGTAATAACAATCACGAACACTGATTCAAAAGAGTGAAGATGTCACCCCTTCATAGGGGACCTCCTGGGAGGGGAGAGGCCTTCACTCTTTCGCCGACGCGCTTTTCCCTTTCGTCAACCCGCAGTCACTTAACGAATCAGCCACATAGGCCTACCAACCTTTGACACGGGTCAAACTTCCATCTATTTATAGGTAGTTACCGGAACATGTATAGGTGAAGTGATGTGCCGTGATAGTCGCGATATATTATTTATTGAGATTGTTTTGGTCTCTCTTTACTCATCATCATGAGAATTTCTTGAAGTCTT
>NW_004798799.1:62264-64119 GCF_000002075.1 Aplysia californica | reverse complement strand
TAATCTGCTAGTAGGACAGATCTACACCTAGTCTTCTCGGACAAGGGCGAAAAATCTCGGAGGGCCCGTGTGCAAGTTGCGCCCGTTAAAGATCCCTTGGTGGTCTAAAATCGATAAGAGTAGGCTTCGGCCGCCACCGGGGCAAAATTCCAAATTTCCTACCAACTGAAAATATTACGTGTGTCCCGCGAGCTCATATGACCTTTTGCAGTTGCGAGCGCCGTAAAACACTTTACAAAAACAAAAAACACTGCTTTGATGTAGCGCTCCTCTTTGGCGCGCACTATATCGCAACCTTTCACGTCACCGCTCGCCACCCTGGATTCAGGTACATAACAGGACTTTGTATTGACGAAATCATGGTGTATTAATTCCAAAGGCCGTTTGCGGTCCACAAATGAAGTATTCAAACTAAGTGAAGTTTGCGAGAGAAAAGCAGGGTACGTCTGTTGTCTAACATTGGACTGTGTCAAAACACGAATCAGCGTTTACCACCATAAGCGTAACTGTAAGTTTGATGATACCACTCTTGAAAAGGGTCAGCGGGCCCGTATCGATCTCTCTCTCTCGCAAAATTCTGCCAAGTCAATAAATTATCGAAAGAAAATGTTCATCTTTCTTTATATGAATAAACCCCCGAGGAGATTCTATTTTTTTCTGTTTTTGAAATTTTAGCTTTGCAGACGTATTCCACGAGGAATGGGTTAAGAAACAAAACAAAAATAAAGAACCACTTTGAAATGTTTTAAGTTTGAAGGCTCTAGGGAAGCGGAAACTTAGCATGTGTTGGAAGTGTATAAATCAGCCCCGCTTTTGAAAAGGTGAAAGTGTTTTGACTCCGGACCCTCTCAATATACTAACTCAACGCTACAAACAGCACAGTGGTTGAGTGTGATAATGGCGTCATAAACATGAAAATGTATTTTTCAGCATATATTTATATATTATATTTTTCCCCTATAAAATCGAAACTTGAATCTGCTTATGCTATCTTTAGAGAGAGAAATGAAAAGCTGAAGAAGGCAACTGGCTCGGCTGTCATTGGTTCTACACGGACAAACGAAATAGCACCCTTTCTAATTGGCCGCAGAAACTTACCGGATATTGTTTTCCTCCTAGACTAAAGAGAATTTGACAGGTTTGCTTTCTCGGTGGATTGCCTGATTTAGTGATTTTTGAAAGTGGAACTATCATTGGGACAAGTGCAGATACCCGATAGGGGCCAGGAAAGATGGCCCTTTTTCTCCAAACTTGGCCTTGCAGATATTGCAATTAGACTCCTTTATTACTGGTTCCTTTCCGAATTGTAAAAACTTCTTCTACCCTAAGTAGAGTTTTTGGATAACCTTATAACCTTACTTTGAATAAGACTATAGTGCTGAAGGCTTTCCAGTCTTCTAAGTAACACTGTCTGTTCTTCATTTTATTTTGGTTCTGTTCCCCTTTCCTCTCTCCTTCTTTGATCTTTGCAAAATTGTATTTTCAAGACGACTTGTTTTGTAACATTACCAGTTTGTGTGCTGTCGTTTGAAGATCTTCATGGGGCTTAAGTTTGGTTGGGTGGTTAGGGAGAAACTATACCGAAGAAAACACAAATGTCAGGAACATGCAGAAAATACAGGATTGACAAGCCCATAGCGTTTTTTTTTAAGGAACACTGAAAATCACTAATTATCGATTTTGACTTTTAGAAAGAAGCATTGACAATTGTGTTCCGGTGGATCAACATTCAGGAATCTTAACTCATGTCTCTTTACGTGCAATAGCAAAGAGTTTGGCGATAACACCACTAATGTCAGCAGGGAGAGAGATAGAGAGAGAGAGAGAGAGTGAGAGAGAGAGAGAGAGAGAGAGA
>NW_004798799.1:60835-62164 GCF_000002075.1 Aplysia californica | reverse complement strand
TCAATTAAGTTCGAGTGGTGCAGATGAGTAAAGAGAGACCAAAACAATCTCTCTATTGCGACTATCATTGCACATCACTTCGCCTAATACATGTTCCGGTAGATCTAACTACCTATAAATAGATGAAAGTTTGACCCGTGTCAAAGGTTGGGTGAAGGCTGACGATTCGGGAGGTGGCTGCGGGTTGACGAAAGGGAAAAGCGCTTCGCCGACTTTCCTCTCTCCTTGCTCGCCCCAAAGGGGAGGGGAGAGGCTTGCACATGGGGCTAGCTCCAGAAAGGTGACCCTACTCTATCTGCACCTTTACTCTGCTCTCCTGTCTAGCCTCAACAGCATAAACTCTGTATCGACTATCAATCAACGCATCCCCTGAAATAGCAGTTTACAAGAGAGTGACAAACATACAAAAGAAGTAGAGGGGAAATAACGATAGTAAGGATGAGGAACAAAAAAGCAGCAGTTCCCCCAATGTCATTCCCTCACAGCATGAGCCTGAACATTGATAAATCAGTCCCTGTATTGCAATTCGACTGTGTATAAGAACATGTTAAATATCCCCGGCCCTTTGGGAATGGCCTACAGATACTTCAGAAAGTAGGAGTGACACTGCAGTGTCACTTTTCGTTGAATGGCTTTTTTTTCTTTTTCTAAGGCGCTTGCATTCCTACACGTTCTTGAGAGTGGTGGCTTTATGTGGATAGCTGGGCAGGCTGATTACATTTTTATGTCATCTTGACCTCGTCATTTTGAGAGAAGCACATACTTTTTTGGGAAACGTTAGCCTGCATCGTGGTTTTAATGAAAAGTGCAGATTTTTATATGTCTTCTTCCAAACCAAAGGGCTTTATCCTGTCACCACAAACAGCGTCGCACGCATTCCAATAGTGGGTGCAAGAGGTGGGCAAATTCCGGATAATCTATATGGATAACCGGATAATTCTCAATAAATCATTATCCAAATTCAGACTCTTCAACTCTCTTGTCTGACCCGTTTCCCGAAGTGGGTGCGCTCATGTGTTGAAGTAGTGCTAACCCGTTTGTTAAAGTGGTTCTAACCCATTTGCCGAAGCGGTTTATGTTATATTATTTGCCGAAGATGTGCACTATCATGTTATCCGGATTTTTGCTAAAGTGACTCATTGCCCAGCCCTCGTGGGTGCACCCATGTCCGCCAAACTTATGTAAGAGTCTGTTCAAGCGTATAAAGAGAAACACATTAAATACACACGCACACATACATATACATACACACACTCACACACACACACACACACACACGCGCGCGCGCATACATACATATACATACACACACTCACACACACACACACA
>NW_004798799.1:59404-60663 GCF_000002075.1 Aplysia californica | reverse complement strand
ACACTCACACACACACACACACACACACACACACACACACATACACATACAGGCACAGACACACCAAAAACAGATCAACCCCTTCCCCTGAAAAATAGTAATAACAATAATAAATAGCATATTATTTGTAGAGCGTTTATCCCCGCTCGTCAGCAAGCTCTATGCGCTTTACACACTATATTAAGTATATTTTTACCCCGGCAGACCATAGGACACTCAGACACATTCTCAGCTTCTCGGGAAGCATACAGTGCAGGAAGCTGTTTAAGCGCTCAAACACTAACAAACTATCAAGATCTTTCCCTGTGTATACAGCCAAACCAAAACAAAAAACAACCCCCAAAAAAACCCCCCACAACAACAACCAAACAAACAGAAACAAGAAACATAAATGAAAATAACGAAGTGGCTAGTTGCCCGATCTCGGTCTAGTAGCCTGATGCTACTGGCCCGTGGGGATTTCTGCACATGTTCCGTGCGAACGAATTCGGTCGATTTGTCCCGCCTTGCCTGCGGCTTCTGGCCCGTGGGGATTTATTCTGCGCATGCTCCGTGTTCTGGCTCGTGTGGATTTCTGCGCATGTTGCGTGTTCTGGCTGGTGGGGATTTCTGCATGTTGTTCACGAGTTTGGTTATTTTGGCTTTGGTATGGCCTAAATAAAGTTTGGGGGAGTTTCGCGTTATTTTAGTTATATTACAGGCCATGTCAAACATGTGACATTTTCTTTATATTATTTTTTAAAAACGACTTCACCCATCTATCTTCTCACCCAGCTTATTAGTTAGTGGCATTCACTGAGTCTATTGACACCAAATATGATAGGATTTCCTTTATCTTTCTCCCTGAATACATCTACAAAGAGAACTTGTAGGGAAGGCTCATAGATCTATAGATCTAATAGTCTTGTCTGATTGTTACTGGTTACATTTCTGACGTGAAAGTTTGACTTTGACTGCAATGATGTGACCAAATTGACATTATTATCATACTATGTACATGTCATCATACATGAAGATGGGACTGGCCATAATGTGAACAATAATGACTGTATTGAAACAGGTCAGCTTGTGAACCGACGCAGAGAGAAAACGACAGGAATCAGTAATTCAGATAACAAAAACACCTCCCCCCACCCTTTCCTCTCTCGTTCCCTCTCTTTCTCCCTCTCTCTTTCTCGTCCCGCCCCCTCTCTCTATTTCTCTCTCTCTCTCTCTCTCGCTCTCTCCACCCCCTCCTCTCTCTCTCTCTCTCTCTCTCT
>NW_004798799.1:57354-59304 GCF_000002075.1 Aplysia californica | reverse complement strand
AGTCGATATTCTGGTTCCAGGCCTTTTCCCAGGCTCAAAACAAATTCATTTTAATACAGTTTATATTGGCGAATATGATAAAGGTAAAATATAAATAGGGTGCACAAGACCACAGTACGTCTCCACTTTCTGTACGTAATCAAGATTGTAAATATTTGGTGAGTGACTCTTACCTGAAATTATCTTCCAAACCCTCAAACTGGTATGAAATAACCTTGCTTTGATAAATTTATGGTTTTTATTTCAACATTATAACAGTGTAATAATAGTGGGTGTCTCACGAAAATGGGCTTCTGTCGCGATCACGCGGAAAGTTCCTCCTTTTTAAAAACTCTGAGTTGAGACCCATGATTCTTGTGATTTTGCTGGGGCTTGAACAAGGAATCTTAATGGCGAATGTAGAAAGGAACTCAGTATCGAGAAAGAAACTTTTTTCAAATCTGTCTAGATCTAGATCTAGAAAATTCGTCAGTTTGAGGATTTTACCGCAGCAGGATAAAGCTGCGGTGCAAGAAACTGATTCTCAAATAAAAAAAAGAAGAAGTGGTACTCTTATGTTCTAAAATTAGGCAACCGAATGTGTAAATGAATGAACTTTAGAGTACAGACTTGGCGTGTCCTCAAGATGGATGTTCCTTGAGTTGCGTAGTCTTCTTTCAATGGTTCGATGGTACATTGAATGGAGGCAACTGAAAACACCATTTTCAACCCTCGGAAAGCTCAAAATTTCCATTTCCTCCCGAGACGTTTGCTCTGCCTTGAGCCCAACTATAGTGTTTTTCCTTTGATCATTTTTGGCTTTGCACCCTTTTTCAAATCAGCGAATGCTGAAACCCAAACATGGTTTTGACAGTTGATGTTCAAGCCTTTCCACAGGCCCACATCAGGGTTCATTTTTTTTAATTTTCAGAGGAAAACTTGTAAAATTTGACTGTCATACCAAAGTCACGCAGGACGTATCAGTGCCATTAGATATATAGGCATGCTATTGTCAGAAAATATGTTTTAATTAATGTAGTTTTTATTGGTACGGGCTGTGGGTTTTGAAGTAAGTTCGACAGTCACCCTGAACTCAGATCCACATTCAATCAGTGATTGACAGAGATGCCTTGAATGACAGACCATAAATGCTTTAGGAAATCTCATTTCATCAGCACTGTGCATCTTCATTTTTGTAGGACTGCCCACCGTATAAATGCGAGTTTGGCAGAATTGTCACGGTTTTTTCCTCATTTTTACGAAAATACGATTGTAGCACCATTTATTCCAAATTTTTAAAATGTATGTGCCGTTCGGTGTAACCCTAACCAAATCCTATCCTCCTGGAATCTAAGGAAGAAAAAACCATTCATCCCCAACTCTCTACGTCAACACAACACGCACTCCGTGCTCTTAGCCCTTGTACGCGCTCAGTGTTCTTTGCCCCTTGGAAAAGCATAAATAATTGTGCAATGCAAGGATTTGGTTTTTACGAACTGTAGTCGCTTAGCCGTAAAAAGCCAACGTTAGCTTGACAATTCGTTTCAAATTTCCTTATTCTGCGCAATGGGAGACGTCCTATGCCTGTGAGAGAATGTACAAAAAAACAACAACCAAACAAAGGAGAATTATTTGAAATGTGAAACTACCTTGTATGAACTGTGATGTACGTCAGAGTCACATCAGGGTGAAGTGATACTGCTGTGTTACACAACCAGGATCAAAGATCTTATGACATGTTTTGTTGTTCCATTTCTTTTGGTTTAAAAAAAAGCCAACTAAATTCAGATCCACAGAACATCGTCTTCCTTATTACTTGCAAACATGGACTTTCTTTTTTTGGATCTCTATTGTGGTTCTAGGGTTGTTTCCCTTTATGATAATACAAAAGGTATGGTTACACATGGCGTACTCTTGATTATCCCCACTCCTCCACCCCCCCCCCCCAAAAAAAAAAAAAAATCGAATGAG
>NW_004798799.1:54329-57254 GCF_000002075.1 Aplysia californica | reverse complement strand
CGTGTGTGCCGTTCGGTGTAACCCTAACCAAATCCTATCCTCCTGGAATCTAAGGAAGAAAAAACCATTCATCCCCAACTCTCTACGTCAACACAACACGCACTCCGTGCTCTTAGCCCTTGTACGCGCTCAGTGTTCTTTGCCCCTTGGAAAAGCATAAATAATTGTGCAATGCAAGGATTTGGTTTTTACGAACTGTAGTCGCTTAGCCGTAAAAAGCCAACGTTAGCTTGACAATTCGTTTCAAATTTCCTTATTCTGCGCAATGGGAGACGTCCTATGCCTGTGAGAGAATGTACAAAAAAACAACAACAACCAAACAAAGGAGAATTATTTGAAATGTGAAACTACCTTGTATGAACTGTGATGTACGTCAGAGTCACATCAGGGTGAAGTGATACTGCTGTGTTACACAACCAGGATCAAAGATCTTATGACATGTTTTGTTGTTCCATTTCTTTTGGTTTAAAAAAAAGCCAACTAAATTCAGATCCACAGAACATCGTCTTCCTTATTACTTGCAAACATGGACTTTCTTTTTTTGGATCTCTATTGTGGTTCTAGGGTTGTTTCCCTTTATGATAATACAAAAGGTATGGTTACACATGGCGTACTCTTGATTATCCCCACTCCTCCACCCCCCCCCCCTCTTCCTCCCAAACTTTAGAATTTACTTATAATTGTGGGGTATCGTGGTGAAATCAGACGCTCGTCAAAATAATGAAATCGAAGAAAAAGACTTTTTTTTTTGCACGTTCGGCAATTTTTTTCTTCTAAATTTTCAATTTTTTTTGTCCCATCGTCTTTAATGTACGGTACATTTAAAAACACGTTTGTATGGGAATTTTACTTAAGAACGTTGGTCAGAGGCACACACACACACACACACACACACACACACACACACACACACACACACACAACACACTCACACACACACACAATGTAAATTTGCAGTTTCTCAGGCAACTACAGCTTTGGAATTCACAAAACTTTGACGGACATTTTCTCGCTAATTTTATCTCTAAAACTAAAACCAGGCCACACCCGCCTCGTTTCAATCTCAAACATCTCGACGTCTATAAATATATTCGGGTATTTAAAAAAAAAATGAAACAAGACAAATGAACAAGTATTATGATGATGCCAATAACTCCACATTCCCCCCAAAAATGACGAGCGCCTGATTCTACCGCGCTGTGATGACATTAAATTTTGTGAAACAAAATATTCTCTATAGTCCTCTTCAGTTCTCAGCAGAGAATACCCGGTAACATTTTGTTTGTTTATTTGTTTAGTATAGGGTTTTACGGCGCTCGCAACTGCATAAGGTCATATGAGCGCGCGGGACACACCTAATACTTTTTCGTTGGTAGGAAATTTTGAATTTTGTCCGGGTGGCGGCCGAAGCCTACTCTTATCGATTTTAGACCACCAAGGGATCTTTAACGTGCGCAACTTGCACACGGGTCCTCCGAGATTTTTCGCCCTTGTCCGAGAAGGCTAGGTGTAGATCTTTCCTACCAGAAGGTCAGGGGTGTGGTAGAAAGACAGCTCTGTAAGAAGGAGGAGTCAAGGAGTAGCATTAGAAACGCTGCAGAAAGAGTCAGGAGCCCAGAGGAGGGGGCAAAGGAGGTGAGGGGGTGGGGGCAGAAAGAGGAGACGAAAGCAGACGACAGAACATTGCTAGAGAGCAGGAAAGGAGGTGAAAGGAGACAATTTTAGAGAAGAAAATTTTTCGGTCGCGTCCCGGATTCGAACCCGGGACCTTTGAATGAGAGGCCAACACCTTAACCTCTAGGCCACGAGAGCCCCGGTAACATTTTGCACCAACCGACCCAAACTTAAGTTAAAACATGACGTCATAAATTTCTTCTATTGAGGTGTTGATTTTTTTTAGTAGAGGTTTTACGGCGCTCGCAGCTGCATGAGGTCATATGAGCGCCAAGGGGTGGATGTCAACAGAGAGTTCCTTACAGGGAATCAGACTTACTCTGCTCACCTCTTTAGCTTCAACAGCACAAAAGTCTGCTTCGACTATCAAGGCACCCCGGGCACGAGTGTGACAAACATGCAAAAGAAGTAGAGGAAAATGATGATAGTAAGGATAAGGAAAGAAAAAGCAGCAGTTCCCTGTTGTAGATCAGGCACAGTTATGAGCGTGACATGAGTCAGCCCATTTACAATTCTACTGTGCAAGAACGAGAAATGTCCCCCCTTTGGGAATGGCCTAAAGACACTTCAGTCAGTGGCACCGCCCCGGGTGGTATTAGAGGTGTAGGTATTGCACTCTATAATGCTAAATAAGCGGCGTCGGTAGCCTTGTGTGGTTAGGCTACCAGACTCGTAATCATGAGATTGCGGGTTCGGGGGTTCGAGCCTCAGCTCGGTCCGACATTGTGTCCTTGGGAAAAGCGCTTTACACAAACTTCCCACTTGGCTCGGTCCTATCGGAGACGGATGTTAAACTAGGAGGTCCCGCCCCTTAAAAATAACCTAATAGTGTTAATAGAGGCATTAAACCCATGCCATTTCACCATTTTTGTTCAATGCTAAATAACAACAACGGTTTTTTTTCTCGCTCACAGAGGAATTTGCGTGACCAGAGCCCGGGTCATGAACAATAACGACTTTCCCGTCTCTAAAAATAAACTGTGTTTTATATATTATGACAAGCAGATTTTTCACAAACACTGCAAGTTTTCATGAAAATTTTATTCGTTTTGTGAATTAATTAGCCTAATATACGATGCATAATTATATATAATTTAGATGTTCAGTGGATCCTTATCTATTGCTATTGTGCACTTTGTCTTGAGGAGGCGGGGGGCTCTCGTGGCCTTGATGTCAAGGTGTTCGTCTCTCATTCAAAGGTCCCGGGTTCGAATCTGGGTAGTGACGGAAAGTTTTCTTTTCTATTATTGT
>NW_004798799.1:50907-53074 GCF_000002075.1 Aplysia californica | reverse complement strand
TTATTATCCTTATTATGATTATGAATAAAATTATGATTATGATTACTGTTATAATTAAATCAGTACCACTGTTATCATTATCATTATTATCATTATCTTTATCACTATTATCATTTTTCTATTTTTCCCTGTGCGTTGTCTCCCAGGTACCGGTCTCTGAGCACGGTCAAGACGCGGGACTTCCTCATCGGCCTGGTCATCGGCTTCTTCCTGGTCTGTGTGCTGACCGGTCGCAACGTGGTGTCCAAGATTCCGGCCGTCCACTGGAATGTCCAGAACCCGCTGACCGGCCAGGCGTCTATGTACCAGAGCAACGGCGCCCTGTGGATCAACCGGGATGTCTATGCGCAGAGCAGGGGCGGGGCGGCGGAGGGGCCCCCGAGGAAAAACTCCACTCGCGGTAGGTGTGATTGATGTGCTGTTTAAATTTATTTTTAATTTTTTTTTTTGTGGGTATTATTATTTGAAGTTGGTGTTTGTGTTTGTGAAGTTAGTGTTTTGCGTTTTTAAGGTACTATTTTAAAGTTGGTGTTTTGCGTTTTGAAGGGACGTTTTTAAAGTAGGTGTTTTGCGTGTTTAAGGTATGTTTTTAAAGTTGGTGTTTTGCGTTTTGTAAAGTTGGTGTTTTGTGGGGTTTTAAATTTGGTGTTCGTGTTTTTTTAAGCTAGTGTTTTGCGTTTTTTACAGTTATTGTTTTGGGGTTTTGTAAAGTTTCGCGTTAAATTTTGAAAGTTGTTTTTCTTACGTTTTTTTTAGTTGATGTTTTGTGGGTTTTTAAAAGTTAAAGATGATGTTTTTTAAGTGAGTCTTTTGCGTTTTTTAAAGTTGATTTTTTGTAGTTTTTTAAAAGTTGATGCTTTGCAGGGTTTCTTTTTTTTAGTTGACATTTTTTTTTTTTCTTTTTCTTCTTTAATTTTTTTAAAGTGAAAACAGTAGTGGTAACATTAAATTCTTCTGTGTTTTTAGGTCAAGTTGATGTTTGTGTTATGTAAAGTTTGTGTTTTGTAAAGTTTGTGTTTTGCTGGGTTTTTAAAAAAGTATAGGGTTGCCAGTTTTCGGCTAAAGCCGGAAATCTGGCTTTTTAAAATCCTCCAGCTTTCGCGGCTTTTCCTGTAGAGATCGGCGGTCGGCGGAGCCCGGAAAATTTTTCCTACCTGGTCGGCAAATTGTAACCCGACACCGGCTAGGCCTGAAGGAAAACCAGAACGGGTCGTTGAACTCTTGTGCATTTTCAGTTGGGGCTGGGCATTATTCGTTTTAAAAAAACCAACCGAATAAATAAGTATCTGGTATTTAAAAAATCTGACTAAACAAACCAAAACTAGGTACCTAGTATTGGAAGAGGCAGGGGTGCAACAACCTGGCTTGGCTGGCACCTTCTCCAAAAGGAGAAACTAATTTCTTTACAGTAACACCTTCCCCCATCCATTACACCATCTATATTATGCAGTTATTGGTCAGTTCTATTTTGTTCTAATTTGGTTTTCTAATCGGCCTAGACCTATGTATTAAATATTTTGGCAGATATTCTTATCAAATTATGTGTTTTTAATGAAATACTGCGCGACGCACATCGAAGTTTATACCGAAAAATGTTCAGTCTTTTTTTTTGGTCAGAGCCTGCTGGCAGTCCTGTAAGTTTGCGTTTTTTAAAGTGGTGCTTGATTTTATTTTTTAGATTTTGTGTATTTTGTTTCTTAAAGTTAATTTTTTTAAAGTTAGTGTTTTTTCTTCTTCTTTTTCTTTTTCTTCTTTTTCTTCTTCTTCTTTTTCTCCTCCTCCTCCTCCCCCTTCTCCTCCTCCTCCTCCTCCTCCTTCTCCTCCTCCTCCTCCTCGTCGTCGTCGTCGTCCTCCTCCTCCTCCTCCTTCTCCTCATCTTCCTCTTCCTCGTCCTCCTCCTCCCCCTCCTCCTTTCTTTTTTCCGTTCATTTATCCGAAAGTATTTCACCTACCTGCACAGTGTTGATCAAGACTGAGGCCGAGTACCTGATGGAAAAGGTTCGAATCCTGGTGTGGGTGATGACCACGCCCAAGAACCTGGCCACGAAAGCCGCAGCGGTGAAGGAGACGTGGGGAAAACGTTGTAACGTACTCATCTTTTTCAGGTGAGAAAAGAAGAATAGAGCAATGGGATTTTATCTGCCTCTGTCTCTCTCCCTCCCTCTCT
>NW_004798799.1:47973-49805 GCF_000002075.1 Aplysia californica | reverse complement strand
ACTCACACACACCTACACGTACACATATTCTCACACAAACACGCACACACAAACACGCACACACAATGACCACAGTCACAAACATACACACACACATACACACACACACGCACACACACACGCACACACGCACACAAAGACCACATACAAAGATCACGCACACACACACACACACACATACACACTCACACACACACACTCTCTCTCTCTTCCTCCATCTCTCTCTCTCTTTCTCTCTCTCTTTCTCTCTCTCTTTCTCTCTCTCTCTCTCTCTTCCGCACACTCTCTCTCTCTCCCCCTCCCACCTCATCCCCTCTCCCTCCCCACCCCGACTCTCTCTCTCTCCGTTTCCCACCCCCTCCCTTCCGCCCTTTTTCTATACCTCTAAAGTGTGTAGCCTGCACTGCAGACACCTGCTTTCATTTACATTTACAGCCATTATTCTGAGACGCCAAAGGCTGACATTCCCGTGTTTCTTATTGCGCAGTTATGCAAGAACCAGATCACCCTGACACCACGAGGCTGCTCAAGCCCACTGAAGCTTTTCATTTCCCGTCCCCAATTACCTCCTTTGGCCCTTCGTCTGGGCTCCTGACTCTTTCTGCAACCTTTCTACTGCTACTTCCTGGTTCTTTCTTACTGCTGTCTTTTAACCACACAACTAATATTCTTGTTGGTAAGATCTACACCTAGCCTTGTCGGACAAAGGTTAAAAATCCCAGATGTCCCGTGTGCAAGTTCCGCTCATAAAAGATCCCTTGGTGGTCTAAAATCGGTAAGAGTAGGTTTCGACCGCCACCCGGGCACAATTTAAAATTTCCTACCAACTGAAAATGTTACATGTGTCCCGCCCACTCATCTGACCTTGTGCAGTTGGGAGCGCCATAAATCACTTACAAGAGGGGGAAAAAAAAGACGAACCAAAAACCTAGCACTTCTTTCTCAATTTTCAACGAAGTAGTCAGTGCGAGCTGGCATTTTTTCAGGCACTTATGATAAAACACTGACTCACTCACAATGTTTAATGTGCCCTGCGCGCTCAATATGACCCTATGCGGTTCGGAGCTCCGTAAAACACTTAGGCCGGTCCCAGAGTGGCTCTGCAGGTCTGACCTGTAGCTCGCCTACCTAGCTCGCACCGTGCAAATGGACGTATACCATTATCGTGTGCTTGAGTAGCGTGGCTGTGCGGTCTGTCTGTCAGCTAAGGTGCGCGACACGTCAGACGTGCTGTTCAACAGTGTTTTAAAACTTGTCTCAGATGTCTCGCACGCAGCTGGCTTCGTGTTCATTTTCGTCTGAAATTCTTCACAGATCTATAAAATCAACATGAAGTAAGTATTATTAGGGGCTTCACTATTACATATTGATGCTAGCACCAACATTTGACCACAAAGTCCCGAGAAATGCACGTTATCATACAGTAAAATGTCGAATCGAGAGGTTGACCTAGTTTCGACTGTTTATTTACATTCGTAAGCCTGTGTTGTTCTAGGCCAGAATCTAGATCTAGATTGATAATTCAGAAGTTGAGACGCAGAGGGCTATCCCTCGACCTAGATTCTAGATATAAATAACAATAATTAACATCTGATCTAGATCTAGATTTAAAGCATTCACCTAAGAATCTATCTAGATCTAGACCTAGATCTAAGTGCGGCTGTGCTGACTCGCAGACGGCTTGCGCTAGGTGAGCTACAGCTCAGACCTACAATCGCTGGGACCGGCCTTACAAAAAACCAATGCAAGTCAAACTGAGCCTCTTACTCCGTAATCCGAACCCTCACGTTTTCGAGGTCCGGTGACCTAACCTCTGCACGACTGACGCATTT
>NW_004798799.1:42789-44187 GCF_000002075.1 Aplysia californica | reverse complement strand
CCCCTCACTTGTACTTTCCTTTTTCATTTCACCTTTTTTTCCTCTGTCGTCGATAAACGGCGAAGGGAAACGTAGTACTAGTTTTCTGCAGTAGGCCAGCTCTGCCGCATTTCTTTCAAGTGAGAGGCTGTATTTCCTGATGGTTCCTTTGAATCTCTCTATCCATCTTTTGCGTGGTCTACCTCTTCTTCTGTTTCCTGAGTACTTAGTGTTATAGGCTCTTAGTGTAATTTTAGAAAGGTTTTATGGCAATCGAAACTACATAAGGTCATAATATGAGCGCTAAGAGGTGGATTTTAACAGAAAAGTCCAAAACGGGGAACCAGGCTTACTCTGTGGGTGCTTGGCGGGTGTTTTGGTGTGGTTTGCTCCTTCTCTCCCATCAAACATCCATCGTCCTTATCTCTCCTCCTTCTTTTTTGTGTATGTTTCTCTCTTGTAACTCATCTAATCTTCCGCATTTATATGACTTTATTCTGTTGCAAGTGCCATAAAACGCAGACTAAAACTACTCTGCTCACCTCCCTAGCCCCAACAGCACAGACTAGGGGCACTTGAGGCTGACTAAGAAGGTGGCACCCGTCGTAACAGATAGCCAAATCATTAATTTGTGAGGCAGCGTTGTGGAATCAGGCTCTCGTCAATTTTGGGGCACATAGAGTTATTGGTACCATTTAAAAGCTTGTTCAATATTGTCTTTATTTGAATGAAAAAAATATCCGTTTATCTGAAATACAAGTCGAGATATTTGAGAATGAAGGAGGTGGGGGTCACCTGTTTTCAGAGGTAAAATTAGTGAGAAAATGGCCTCCAAAGATTCGTTATTTCCTTAGCTTTAAGAGTTCGTGGTAAATGAAAATGTACACCTTCTGTGTGTTAAATCAACGTTTTTCAGAAAAATCCACAGAGAAATTAGTTCTTAAATGGGCATGAAAGGCGTTGAGCCAAAAAACTAAATTTTGATAAAAATCCACAAATCTGCGGAAAAATGCAAGTTTCCCATGTTGTATGGATACGATAGAAAAACACGACGTACGGATAGGGTTAAATTTATGAAGTGTTTTTTGTGCTCACATGTACCTGGACAGGCTTGTCAGTCTCAGAGAGAGAGAGAGAGAGAGAGAGAGAGAGAGAGAGAGAGAGAGAGAGAGAAAACAAAAGAGGGGGAGATGGAGGGAGATAGATAGAGATATAGATAAATGGATAGAGATATAAAGAAAGAAAGAAAGAAAGAAAGATACATTGATTGAGTAGGTGTTTTACGGCACTATGGACTCTATTCTGGTCATTTAAGTGCCATAAGAAAGAAAGATAGATAGATAGATAGATAGATAGATAGATAGATAGATAGATAGATAGATAGATAGATAGATAGATAGATAGATAGATAGATAGATA
>NW_004798799.1:39063-41062 GCF_000002075.1 Aplysia californica | reverse complement strand
ATAATAATAATAATAATAATAATAATAATAATAATAATAGCATTTGTATAGCGCATAACCCCGCTCGAAAGCAAGCTCTATGCGCTATACACTATATTATTACCCCATACAGAACCCTCAGAAACATTCTCAGCTTCCGGGAAGCATACAGTTACCTTTAGTTCGACTCAGCAGCCCGCCGGAGCTCCCCGGCTCGGGGTCACGGGGTTAATTAGCCCTGAAGCGACTTTGCCGGTGTCGGTTACAAAGTTCACATTTTTGACTATGTCTAAAACGATATAACTTCTTCCCCATTCCATACAGCAAACCATTACGCGGATGTACTTAAAGCTCAATGTCTTGAGATTTATTATGCTTTGAAATGGTTAATTTCTGAGCCTTAGTTTTTGTTCTAGACAAGTGTTTGTAGAGGGCCTAATTTGTCCTATTTTAGTTACAAACTTATGAATAAATGATTGTTAATTTGAAAAAAAAGGCACCACAGATCTCTCCAAAATTTGTGTTAAACTGACTACGAATATCAGATCTTTTACCATGAGAAATCTTAAGTCTGCGCTAGTAGTAATAGTCAAGTTATAAGAGAAGAAAGATGCACGCACATCTGCATTTTTTAAACTAAAGACAATCAGCGTTAGCTCTTATTTTACTATTAAACAAGAGAAAGTTACTCTGTGGTTGTTCTTGAATCATGCTGTGTCAGTGGCAGCCTGCATACAACTACAAATTTATAATATAGGCGATAAATCCCCCCCCCCCACACACACACACTCACATACACACACGGTCTTTGCTGAAACCAAAGTAGATTCTCTGAACCTCCAGAAAACGACCCTACCGACCCTACCGATCCGACCCGACCCGACCCGACCCGACCGCACCGCGCGTATGGCACCCCTATTAATAATAGATAGCATTTGTATAGCGCATGTCCCCACACGAAAGCAAGCTCTGTGCGCTTTACACTATATTACAATGCATTACCCAGCAGACCATAAAACCCCCAGAAACATTCTCAGCTTCCCGGGAAGGATACAGTGCAAGCAGCCGGTTAAGTACTCAAACACTAATATACTGACGAGATCCTTCACCGTCTATCTTGGAGTAACTATTAATATAATATAGTTACTCCCAGGTGTCTATAGCTGGGTACCCATTCCCGCCTGGGTGAAGTGGAGGAAAATTCGTGTAAAGTGTCTTTCCCAAGGACACAATGTCGGGCATACGGCTCGAATCCACGAACCCGCAACTTCACCATTACACGAGTAGGGCTGGGCAACGAGTCGTTTTTGCAAAGTCCGGATAATCTGTTAGTGCATCTCTTCGGCAAATATTAATATGATACGAGTTATTATGAACCGCTTTGGCAAATGGGTTAGAACCACATAGGCAAACGGGTCAGGAAAGAGAGTTAAGAGTCAGAATTCGGATAATGTTTCATTGAGATTATCCGGTTATCCTTATAGATTATCCAGATTTTGCCCACCTTTAATTACGAGTCCGGTAGTCTTTGCTTCGTCCTCGGATGTCTGGCACGTATAACTGTGACTGTGATTGTCACTGTGACTGACTGTGTGTCTCTGTGACTGTGACTGTGACTGTGACTGTGACTGTGACTGTGGCTGTGACTGTGTGTCTCTGTGACTATGACTGTGACTGTGTGTCTCTGTGACTGTGACTGTGGCTGTGACTGTGGCTGTGACTGTGGCTGTGACTGTGACTGTGACTGTGACTGTGGCTGTGTGTCTCTGTGACTATGACTGTGACTGTGACTGTGGCTGTGACTGTGACTGTGACTGTGACTGTGACTGTGGCTGTGTGTCTCTGTGACTGTGACTGTGACTATGGCTGTGACTATGGCTGTGACTGTGACTGTGGCTGTGGCTGTGTGTCTCTGTGACTGTGACTGTGACTGTGACTAAGACTGTGACTGTGGCTGTGACTGTGGCTGTGACTGTGACTGTCTGTGACTGTCTGTGACTGTGACTGTGACTGTGACTGT
>NW_004798799.1:33348-36897 GCF_000002075.1 Aplysia californica | reverse complement strand
TATATAGAGAGAGAGAGAGAGAGAGAGAGAGACAGAGACAGAGAGAGACAGAGAGACAGAGAGACAGAGAGAGAGAGAGACAGAGAGAGAGAGAGAGAGTAATGTAGATTTCATAGTAGAATTGTAAATGGGCTGATTTATTAATGTCATGCTCATACTGTGCGGGGAACTGCTGCCTTTTCTTTCCTCATCCTTACTATCACCATTTTCATCTACTTTTGTATTTTTGTCACTCTCTTGTGAACTGCTATTTACGGGGTGCCTTGATAGTTAAAGCAGACTTACTGCTGTTGAGACTAGAGAGGTGACAGAGTAAGCCTGCCCCCCCCCCTCCCACACACACACAAAGAGATGGGCAACGCATTGGCCCCATATGGGCTGGCATCTGGGCACCATCTGGTAATCCCACTCCGCGCCACGTGGTTTTTGCTCATGGGCGATTGAAAGGGCCTATATGTGTCTGCCCATGCCCAGCCCATATCCAGCCCATGCCTAGCCCAGGTGTAGACCATATGTTTTTGACTGACCCACATGGGCCTCATGTCTGCCCCACTCGTTTTTACACACAAGACACGGGCATTGCGTGGTATACAGCCGTTCCAAACAGAAACATGTGGTATGTTCTACTCTGTCCCACGCCTGGCCCGGATGAAGCCTGCATGTTCCTGGCTAGCGCACATGGTCTCCATGTCCAGCAGACATATTCCTGGCTAGCCCACATGGTCTCCATGTCCAGCAGACATGTTCCTGGCTAGCGCACATGGTCTCCATGTCCAGCCCACATGTTCCTGGCTAGCCCACATGGTCTCCATGTCCAGCAGACATGTTCCTGGCTAGTGCACATGGTCTCCATGTCCAGCAGACATGTTCCTGGCTAGCCCACATGGTCTCCATGTCCAGCAGACATGTTCCTGGCTAGCCCACATGGTCTCCATGTCCAGCAGACATGTTCCTGGCTAGCCCACATGGTCGCCGTTTGGACTTCTCTGTTGACATCCACCCCTTGGCGCTCATATGACCCTATCTGTCCCCGTTATTTTATGCACCCCACATAATTTAACAAAATTTGATCATTTTTTGGGCATAATTTCTGATTATTTGCTGTCACCATTCTTTGTTAAAATTAACAGAATCACATACTTTCACATTTTTGGGCTCTGTTTGCATAATTTCAGAATTTTTCTTGCCTAAAACGACGGGGACAGCCTTATGCAGTTGCGAGCGCCGTAAAACCTCACTAAAACTAAACTTAAGAAGCCGGCCTTCTAAATAGGCTTCAATCATGTCGCTGGGGATTGTTATACAATTATGATAATTTAATAATTTATTTCATTTCGACGATGATTTTCTAGGCAGACGACGACACTTTTGTGATTCCGGAGAACTTGCGTCACTTCCTGTCGGACAAAAACACGTCGGAGCCGATCCACTACGGACATCTGTTCCGACCAAATGTGGAGCAAGGCTACTATAGGTGAGGTCACCTTTCTTGTTGTTGTTGTTGTTTTTCCTCCTCCTCCTCCTCCTCCTCCTCCTCCTCCTCCTCCTCCTCCTCCTCCTCCTCCTCCTTTTTCTTCATATTAAATTATCGATATCTTCTTACAACTTGTTTAATTGTTTGTCTTGCTTTTAATGATAAAAAATACCCTTCCCTCTTGAATAGATGTTGAGGTATATATGATCAAAGGAGGTGGGGGTTTTGTGGTCTCATAGGATAAATTTGCAAAAAAAAAATGGTCACCAAAGTTTTGTGACATCTTAAGTTAAGCTTGATTGAGAGTCATTGGAAACTGCAAAATTAAATATATTATGTGAGGCAGCATGGGGAAATAGGGTGCACGTCAAGATAATGAAATCGAAGAAACAGCCATTTTTCCGTCAGTTTGGCAATTTTTATAGAATTTTTGTTTTTTGGTTCAGCACCTTTTATGTCCATAGAAAAACGCATTTCCTTGTTCATGTCACTATATAATGTTAAAGGCCAAAATGTGTAATTTTTTTTTAGCTTTCAAGTACTCTGATACTATTGAAGTTAGCAAACTTTGGTGGCTATTTTCTTCCAACTTTTACCACTAAAACTTGGTGATCCCACCTCCTTCAACCACAACATAAATCTAGATTTCTTTTTTAGATCGTTTTGTATTTTTTCCCCTTGAAAGCAAGGCAATAAATGAATAAATATTCAGCTTATGATATCAATAGCTCTACATGCTCAAAACTTGATCGGGGGCTCTCGTGGCCTAGAGGTTAAGGTGTTGGCCTCTCATTCAAAAGGTCCCGGGTTCGAATCCGGGTAGCGACCGAAAATTTTTCTTCTCTAAATTTGTCTTCTTTCACCTCGTTTCCTGCTCTTTAACAATGTTCTGTTGTCTGCTTTCGTCTCCTCTGTCTGCCCCCACCCCCTCACCTCCTTTGCCCCTTCCTCTGGGCTCGTGATTCTTTCTGCAGCCTTTCTACTGCTGCTCCTTCGCTTCTTCTTACTGCTGTCTTTCAGCCACACGCCTGGTCTTCTGGTAGGAAAGGTCTACACCTAGCCTTCTCGGACAAGGGCGAAAAATCTCGGAGGGCCCGTGTGCAAGTTGCGCACGTTAAAGATCCCTTGGTGGTCTAAAATCGATAAGAGTAGGCTTCGGCCGCCACCCGGGCAAAATTCAAAAATTTCCTACCAACTGAATATATTAGGTGTGTCCCGCGCGCTCATAATATGACCTTATGCAGTTGCGAGCGCCGTAAAACACTTTACAAAAACAAAACAAAAAAACAAAAATTGATCAGCGTTTGATTCCATGGCTTCATGACATCTTAAATTATTATTACAAAGTGACTATTTCTCCGTGTTGCATTGGAGTTTGTTGCCATTGTTGTAATTCAGAAGGCAAAAGTAAAAACTCTGTTTCTTGGTGAAGAAGGTTGATTTATTTAACATAATATAAGAAAATGACATGAGGTCTGCCCTCTCTTTCTTCACTGACAAGACTGAATCATAATGAGCATGAGCACATGTGGTTAAAACAGGAAGGAGGAGTGAGTACAAATTACTAAGAGATCCGACAATCGTTGGTGTGAGGGCAGATAAACTTAAAGTACAATTACAGGGACATAATTCAAATTAATCATGGTAATACAGGGACCAACAATCCAGGATTATTGTTGCCCTTCTATATAAGCAATCTTACACTCCGAACGCTCGGGAAAATAAATGTGAACTCTATTTCTCCGAACGGTTTCTGATCTCGAGATTTTCCGTTATTTGTGAGATTTAGGCATCATGTTTCGTTCTGCCATTCTACGAGGACTGGGAGGAAGCATTTTTTTTGCATCGAATTCAATTTTTATAGCTAGAGATTTTTAAATGTCTGAATATTCAGCTACTTCAGTTGTGGTAGGGGCAACGTTCCCGGACTACACTTCATTTGAAAATACATATTGTACCTTCAAAAGGTACCGCGAGAAAACAAGACTGCTCGACTTTGTCAGTAACTTGTTTTGCATTTAGTCACCCAGCAAAAACTAAACTCCTTCATGTAAAAAAAAAATCCCTCCTCGCCC
>NW_004798799.1:25962-32727 GCF_000002075.1 Aplysia californica | reverse complement strand
GTTGTTGTTGTTGTTGTTGTTGCTGTTGTTGTTGTTCAGCTTGTTGCTGTTGTTGTGCTGTTGTTGTTGTAGTTGTTGTTGTTGTTGTTGTTCAGCTTGTTGCTCTCAGCTTGTTGTTGTTGTTGGTGGTGGTAGAGGTGGTGTTGTTGATGTTGTTGTTGTTGTTGTTGTTGTTGTTGTTGTTAGTTGTTGTTGTTGTTATTGTTGTTGTTGTTCAGCTTGTTGCCCTCAGCTTGTTGTTGTTGTTGTTGTTGTTGTTGTTGGTGGTGGTGGTAGAGGTGGTGTTGTTACTGTTGTTGTTGTTGTTGTTGTTGTTGTTGTTGTTGTTGTTGTTGTTCAGCTTGTTGTTGTTGGTGGTGGTGGTGGTGGTGGAAGTGGTGTACAAATAAGCTCACTGTGTCCCTGGGCTTCTCTTTACTCAAACAAACAGTGAAACATACAAACAAACAAGCGACCAAACAAGCAAACAAACAAACAAACAAATGTTTTTCTTTCTCTCCGTCTACCCCGGTGGAGGCGGGGGCTATGTGGTGAGCAAGGAAGCTCACTGTGTGGATGTGCTTCTCTGTACTCAATCAAACAAATAAACGACCAACCACACAACCGACCAAACAAACAAACAAACAAAGCTTTTCTTCCTCTCTGTCTGCCCCCAGTAGAGGCAGGGGTGGGGGCTGTGTGGTGAGCAAGGAAGCTCACTGTGTGGTTGTGCTTCTCTTTACTCAAATAGTCAAACACACGTACAAACAAACAACCGAACAAAAAAAACAACTAACAAACCAATAAAGTTTTTCTTTCTCTCCCTCTGCCCACTGGAGGCGGGGGCTATGTGGTGAGCAAGGAAGCTCCCTGTGTGGATGTGCTTCTCTGTACTCAAACAGTCAAACACACGTACAAACAAACAGCCAAGCAAACAAACAAACAAATAAAGCTTTTCTTTCTCTCCCTCTGCCCAGTGGAGGCGGGGGCTATGTGGTGAGCAAGGAAGCTCTGCGTCGGTTCGGCAGAGAGGCCATCAACTCCACCGTGTGTCCGGAGGACGGGAAGGACGAGGACGTGGACTGGGGGCTGTGCATGGAGAGGCTGCAAGTGAAGACCTCTCCGTCCGTCGACAAGGAAGGGAGGACACTCTTCCACCCTCTCGCCCCAACGTTACATTTCCTCGGGAAGCAGGGGAGCTGGCTTCAAAGATTCTCAGCCATTTTGGCAACGGTATGTACTAATACTTTACTTTTTCATGCTCTGTTGCCGTTAAGCGTCGAGGGGAGATGCAGTTTTGTATGTTAGGCCAGCTCCGCTGCTCTTTCAGTACTAATAAAACGTAAAAAGTTGTTCCCGCATCCGATCTGGACATTGCGGTTTGCCTTGTTAGTGAGAAAACTTCCTGGGCCTTCGGCTTATTGTGGTAGGGTGGCCAGTTCCTTTCCGCGCCGCCTTTATTTCCCCAACTTGAAGTCAGGTACCCATTACGGCTTGGTGGGCAGGAGGGGGCGAAAAAAAACCTGTGTCCGAACCAAGGCTCAAACCCGGACGTTCCGCTTCGGAGATGAGCGCACAAACTGCTCCACCGCCATACTAATAGCTGTGGGATTTGGATTTTGTTTCTTTTAGAAAATTTTGTTTTCATTGTTCACCTGTCACCTCACTATCTTCAGTTACAAACAAAGTTCCACCTGCCCAGCATCTAGTTCTGAGAAATTTGACGTAAAACGTTTTGAGTTTCACACATGTCAAGCTTTTTTTTGGATGCAGTTCTTTAATGTCTTTATAAAGCCTCTGAAAAAAGACCAGGCGAGACAAAATTAGAAACTCTGTAATCCGAGAAATGGTGGCCATAAATGATGTCATGCATCACATCCAAAACCAAAGAATCAAATGGTTCGGACATCTCCTACGATTACCAACCCACCATTCAGCACAATGTGCCGACATCCGAAAATTCGATGGCAACAAGGCTAGAGGGCGATCGAGAAAGACCTGGATAGATGGAGTCAGGGAAACATTAACCACCCACGGCATCCCCCTGACCCAAGCTCTCCAGCTGGCGACAGAGAGACGTCTCTTTCTTCCCGCGACACCCAAAAGGGTATAAGCGGTGGATAGACGTAAAGTAAAAGTATAAAGCCTCTGAATAATCTTACGTTTTTTGATAGAGCATTTAGAACAATTGGCTTCTAAACTCTTGGGGGCTCCAGTGGCTAAGTAAGTAGTGAGTTTTGACTCAAGCAATGTCAAGCAAGTGTCGGTGACACGGGGATCAGATGGGTGGTCACTGGAGTTTGTCCTTGAGCAAGACACGACAACCCTAGCTCAAATTTCAGGGCGCTGCACAGTGGCGACCGACAGTGGCATTGTTTGTAAACTGTTCTGTATTTGTGTAATAGTGTGTATTTATGTATGTAGGCTATTTATGCATGTATGTATTTATGTATGTACGTATCTATAATTATGTATTTATGTATGTATGTTTGCCATTGTAAAACAAAGTGCCCTTCTGGGACAAATAAAAGTGTAATTTTTTATTTATTTTATTACTCAAAAAGGCCAAAAATGTCAGATAAAACTTTGTAATTCTAAGGTAGCGACCTGTCACAATGGCTGTGTGTATCCACTCCGTGCGACCAAAGGTCTCCATCTTTTTCCTTCTCTGCTTTCATACCGCACAAAGTTGTAGGCCACGGTTAGATCTTTTTTTTTATATCCACAATGTTGGAGGTCTTAATGATAATAGATGATAATAGCACTTGTGTAACACATCTGGACAGCAAATTACAGTTTAACAGAGATAGCTCGACTTCGTCGAGAACTTCCTCGGTAGTTCGAGGTGTCGGTAGTTTGAGGGATATCTTACAAAGATAGAAAAGAGAAGAAAAAAAGAGGGACTCTGCAAACATTGTTGGATGGATGTGTAATTTTGTGTCTTCTGTATTTGACCTATTCATGTTTTACATGTATCGTAAATGGACTGATTCGTCGATACCATGCTCATAACTGTGTCTGAACAGTAACAGGGAGCTGTGATTTTTCTTTCCTAATCCTTACTATCCTCATTTGCCTCTACTTCTTTTGTATGTTTGTCACTCTCTTGTGACTCGTTATTTCCGGGGTGCCTTGATAGTCGAAGCAGACTTTGTGCTGCTGAAGCTAGAGAGGTGAGCAGAGTAGGCCTGATTCCTTGTAAGGCAATTCTCTGTTGACATCCACCCCTTGGAACTCGTATGACTTTATTCAATTGCAAGCACTGCAAAACCTCTATGTGTACTGAATTTGTGCTTTACCCAATAATGTTGCCACAGCATACCCTAAAACACTTGGAAACATTCTCTGATTTCCCGTTTTTTCTCTTGGCCTCCATTTTGTCCTGTAGCGCAGTTGTTATAAGGTCTGTTTTTAGTTTTCTATATGCATGACCAGGTCCAAGGTACCGTACTTGAATCCCTTTTAACAGATCTTACAAAACACAACACACTGTGTATCAAGTTCTTTTAGGACACTTAAATTTGCTCTTTTATCGTCTACTTTGACGAAAAGTATCCTTCTATAAAAATGCACTTCAGTTGCTGGGATTCTAGATTTGTGAGGCAGCGTGGTGAAATCATGCTTTCGTCAAAATAATCAAAGTGAAGAAACTTGCATGTTTCCGCAGGTTTGTGAATTTTTTAAAAATTGTTGTTTTTTGGCTCAACACCTTTCATGAGCATTAAAGAACTCATTTCTATGAGGATTTTTCTGAAAAACGTTGATTAAAGGCAGAAAAAATGTACATTTTCAGTTACCTCGGACTCTTAAGCTAGTGAAATAACTAATCTTTGGCGGCCATTTTCTCATTAATTTTACCTCTGAAAACAGATGACCCCCACCTCCTCTTTCGCAAATATCTCCACTTGTATTCAAGATAAATGGATATTTTTTTCCTCCAAATAAAGACAAGTGAACAAGTTTAAAGATGATACCAATAACTCTACATGCCCAAAAATTGACGAGAGCCTGATTCCACCACGCTGCCTCACATTTCATCTTTCTTTTATATTGGTCTCCACCCCCATTCCCTTCCATATATCCGTTCAAACCTACTGTCCATATCTGACTTTTCAAGTTTCTAATCTGTTGTAAAACACTTCTGATTTCAACAAATTTTGTGATGTGTGGGTGGTTGGCGGGTGCTCTGGTGTGGTTTGCTCCTTCTTTCCTATTGAACAACTATCGTCTTTATCTCTCCTGCTTTTTTATGTTTGTTACTCTCTTGTAACACCTCTAATCTTCGGCACTTATATATGACATTATTGTGTTGCAAATACCGTAAAACTCTGACTAAAACAAACAATCTAATCTTTGGCACTTATACGACCTTATTGTGTTGCAAGTGCCATAAAACTCTTACTAAAACAAACAATCTAATCTTTGGCACTTATACGACCTTATTGTGTTGCAAGTGCCATAAAACTCTTACTAAAACAAACAATCTAATCTTTGGCACTTATACGACCTTATTGTGTTGCAAGTGCCATAAAACTCTTACTAAAACAAACAATCTAATCTTCAGCACTTATATGACCTTATCATGTTCCTAGTGCCGTAAAACTCTTACTAAAACAAACAATCTAATCTTCGGCACTAAAACAACCTTATTGTGTTGCAAGTGCCGTAAAACTCTTCCGAAAACTGAAACTAACCGGTGATGTTTTGGGTGTGTCCACAGGGGTATGGAGTGAGTCCAGAGGCAATCTCTTTCCACTATGTGTCCCCGGAGCAGATGCGAGTCCTGACCTTCTACCTGTACCACTGGCGACCCTACGGACTTCTGGAGGAGCATGATGATGTGGACGCCCAGCAAGGGAACACTTCCTAAATCTGTTTTTGACCAATTCATGTGGCTTTGGTGTAGGATGGTATTATATGTGTACACAGTCCCGTATCTGAATGATAAGGACAGTATCGTATGTGTACGCACTATTGTATATATGTACAGTACAATGTACGTGCACAGAAGGTTATATGACATTTTATTCAAATGAGGACAGTATCATATGTGTACATAATAGCGTTTGTATGTACGACATAATACAGTACTGTATGTGTACACAATTACGTTTTTATGTACAAGATAGGACAGTGTTGTATGTGTACACAATACGTGGAGCTGCATGGTGGAATGAGGCCCTTGTCAATTTTTGGGCATGTGGAGTTATTGGTATAATCTTAAAGCTTGTTCATTTGTCTTGCTTTGGATGAAAAAATATCCATTTATCTTGAATACAAGACGAGATATTTGCGAATAAAGGAGGTGGGGTCACCTGGTTTCAGAGATAAAATTAGTGAGAATATGGCCGCCAAGGATTAGTTATTTCCTGGATACTGAAAATTTACATTTTTTGTGCCTTTACCACTGACAGTACCAAAGACTCATATTATATAGTGAAAAAAACTCAAGCACCGCACCAGGTTAGAAAGCTGAAGCCATGTTAGAATGTTTTTTTATTTTAAAAAAGCCTTGGCAGCCTAAGAAATACGCTGTAAAAATTCAGAGAGGTTCATCAACCATTCAACTATCATATAGAGTTATTTTCTTTGGTATTTACTTAAATGCAGTGTGTCCAGTAGCCGTTTTATTATGTTTAGTGTGCCTGGTTTCATCAGCGACTAAAGTTGCCAGGGGTAGTGAGTGTATACTACGGCCTGGCGACTAAAGTCACCGAAGGTACTGTGAGTGTTAATCAACATTTTTCTGTAATATCCACACTGAAATGGTTTTCGTTTTTGTAGAGGTTTTACTTCGCTGGAAACTGCATATGTGTTCTTTTATGGACATGAAAGATAAAAATTCTCAAACCTGCAGAAAAATGCCTGTTTCTTCACTTTGATTATTTTGACGAGTACCTGATTTTTCCGCGTTCCTCAAAGAACATGTGTATACAATATGATAGTATATATATGTGAGGCAGCGTGGGGAAATCAGGCGCTCATCAAAATAACCAAATCGGAGAAACAGGCATTTTTCCGCCACTTTGGACATTTTGATTTGATTTTTAATTTGTGGCTTGACCTCTTTGCTGTCCATATAATAACACATTTCCATGTGAATTTTACTGAAAAACATTGATTAAAGGCACAAAATATGTCATTTTTCAGTTTTCAAAGACTCTCTAACTATTGGAGTTACCAAACTTTAGCGGTCATTTCCTTGCTGATTTCGCCACTGAAACCAGGTGACCTCACTTCCTTCACTCGCATATATTTTGAATTCTATCCTAGATAAATGGATATTTATTTCATTAGAAGCAAGCAAGGCAAATAAATCAGCTTTCAGATGATATTCAGATGACACCAATAACTCCATATGCCCCCAAATTGACGCGCGCCTGATTCTACCGCGTCGTGACACATATGTGCACAAGTATTGATTCTCGGACAACATTATTCCAGTCAGCTCACTCAGGCTCTGTGCTGCTCAGACATGATGTTTTTACCGCTGGAAGAGACCACTCCTCCTCGGGGAGGAGCCGACTTAACCACAAGCCTGCTGTGATACTTGGCCTGATTGGACACGGTTCTGTCACGTGTCAACAACGGTCATGTTGCCGTCTAGTTGTGTGGGTCTGGGTCATTCCAGCCTGGGGTAGCACCTGTTTTGCTACTCACTGCATGCTCTTTTTGTTGGCACCGCGACCTGCAATGATTACTCATTCGCTACGCAATTTTTGTCTCATTCGGACGTTGTTTAAAAAAAAAAAAAAAATATATATATATATATATATATATATATAT
>NW_004798799.1:23909-24326 GCF_000002075.1 Aplysia californica | reverse complement strand
GGTCTTTGGGAATGTTCATTTAGAAGCAATGCCGGTCTTTGGGATTGTTCATTTCGTACACATTTTTGTGTTGTACTTAGGTTTTTCATTAATGTGGCAGGGTGGTTTCTCAAAAGTGATGTAACTTGAAGAAAATATGACCTTCTGATTTTAATGGTTTCAGTTAAAAGAGATGACACTAAAGTTAGCCCATGGTACTTTATGCTATTTATGGGCCATATACGGACGCCTGATTTTTATTGAAGCCCGGCAGACCGAGACCAACCTGTGGAGTGGTTTCAGAACATTAAAAGTGGTGGCGTATTTCTTCCAGTTACACTGGTAAAAAGTATTGATGAAGCATAGCAATATCACTGCCAGTGTGTAGTATATTCTGTTGTGATATTTGGGTTGTGTAAGCCATTTCTCCCCCCCCCC
>NW_004798799.1:17526-23809 GCF_000002075.1 Aplysia californica | reverse complement strand
GTCCAATTGACGTGTGTGCTTGACTGCGACTAGACTTGATACAACAAGGGAGTGCCAGTGAACTCTCACAGGCATAATGCAGTGGAGCCTGCTTAAAACAAACGAAATTAACACGAAAGCAGCGGTAAACTGAAAGAAAATTTAACACCCTCCCCCCTCCCCTTAAAAAGAAATATTTTGAGTACCCTCTCTTACTCCCTCAACCAAAAACGTGGCTAACCCGAAGAAAATCAGACGGTCCGGCAGGTTTTGGTTTATGCAGACTCCTCTGCAGTACTCTTTCTTGTTTAGTTTCTATTCTGTTTGTGGATCCCAAGTCTACTACTACAGCTCCAGACTTGTTGTGCTAGCAGCTGAGAAAAAACTCAGACCTTTTTTTGATAAATGAATGCAGTTACTGAATGTCGAAATTGTTTTTTAAATTTCACAGAAAAAGCTGTCATGGGATTATGCTTTTATCTCGCTTTATGTTATGAGTTTATGATTAGATATTGAAAAACTCTACAGCTTTATGGTTAGTTCCCTTTAATCTAAGTCACTCATTCTTGTTAGTAATGTCACTATATTGCGATACAGTTTTATGATTAGATATTGTTAAACTTAGGAGATGAAAGGTATTTAGCTGCTGTTTGGTGAAATGTGAAGGGTGCTAACAAAATGAGTTACTTCTCAGATTTTAGACCGATGGAAATTGAAACATCATATATATAAGTTGAAGTTTTACTATTTGTCAGTATGAAATGATAAAAGACATGTTTAACTTGAAAGAATGGCACTGGTTTAGAGTCTACAAATATGATCCTTGTGTTGATTTTTGTCTGACATCTCCATTCATGGATTGCGAAAAGTAACTCATTTTGTTAGCATGCCACTTTATGTATCCGTTGAGCTTCATGTTTTATTTCCAAAAACTTCAGTGCCCAAGTCTTTTCAGCTGGTCGGAAACTCCTCTAAAGTGTTTGAGCAGTTGAAGTCGCTGTCTTCTGTAGCCTATGCCTTTTACGGTATGTAAGTTATGGTTGTCGTTTTGTGTGTTCTACGTGTATAAACATTTTAACCCTTCCAGCCCCAGCCATATGTGTGAGGCAGCGTGGTGGAATCAAGCTCTTGTCAAAATAATCAAATTGAAGAAACCTGCATTTTTCCGCAGGTTTGTTAATTTTTATAACATTTTTGTTTTATGGCCCAACACCTTTCATGCCCTTTAAAGAACCCATTTCTGTGTGGAATGTTCTGAAAAACATTGATTAAAGGCACAAAAAATACAAATTACAAAATTTTTAAGCTAAGGAAATAACCAATCTTTGGCGGCCATTTTCTCACTAATTTTTCCTCTGAAAACAGGTAACCCCCACCTCCTTCATTCGCAAATATCACCACTTGTATTCAAGATAAATGGACATTTTTTTCATCCTAATAAAGACAAGTGAACAAGCTTTAAGATGATACCAATAACTCTACATGCCCGAAAATTGACGAGAGCCTGATTCCACCACGCTGCCTCATGTATGTGAACTCCCTAACCTTGTCCCAGCCAATACAGCAGTATTTCAGAAAAAGAGGCATGCATTCTAAAAAGTGATGTAGTATCTTTGTAATGAAGTTTAGATAATAATATCTAACAATGTTTAAAGGTAAATGAACAAATAATATGAAAATTAAAGTTTAATTAGGTTAGTTAATGTCGAAAAATGCCCAAAGTCAGTACCCCCAGAAACTGAGAATATTTGCTCTTGGGATGGTGGGAGGTACAAGCGCTGCTGAAAATATACGCGCATGGGGCTGAAAGGGTGAAGGAGGCATCTCGTGTTACTTCCAAAGTTCATCAATTTTCAGTTTTTTTTGTATCTCCCAGTTGGGGTGGCCAGTGTTTGGCAGACTAGATCTTATGCTTAGGTGGTCGTAGAAAAACACAGCTCAAGTCATTTGTTTTACTAGAAAACCAGCATCTAGTCACTTAACGGGAGGAGCTACCCTTGAGGGCCATTTTCTGTGTTTGTTGCCTGAGATCAAATCTAAGTGTATATATAAGTTAGACATAGTAAAATCTCTTGGTACACAATTTTATTTTGGCCTAGCTACAGCGGTTGCTACAGAAACGGCCGCCATCTTGAAAATAAACAATGAATTTCAAATCCACAAGGCTTTCTTATTTACAGACCAAATTTGACCAAATTTGGTGAGAGTATACCTGAACCAGACCCTTTCAGAGTAACAGCAAGTTTTTTTCAATAAGTACAAAAGAAAAAAAAAAGAGAATTTTTCCAAAGTATAAAAAAACTTTTTCTAAATTTAGGTTGCGTAATCGCCTGCCAATGGAAAATTTATATTTTTTTCGCAAATATTTCTCTGTTACATTGATGGCAGCCTTGCCAACTATGTTTCCTGAAAGTTTCATGTCAAAAGGATGAAAACTAAGGAAGGAGTAGGGAAAAAACTGCACAAAAATTACGTTTTTCGAAAACCGACAATAATTGTGAAAATTCGCTATATTAATCCTTCCTCATGTTTTTAAAGGCAATTTACCTTGAGAATAAAGTCTTTCTTAATTGTATCCATGCTATTTTTAGACAAAAAACTGGTTGATCTTCAAAAATCAGCCAACATAAAATGTGCATAGCTTGACCCAAAATCTGCAAAATCAAGGGTCGCTCCTCCCCTTAAAAAGGAAGCCGTTCAGGCAAATCTGTTCCACCATCAGATGTTAAAACCTTGCTTACCACCATGGGTCTGTGCGTTGATGATGTCAAGAACTGGATGATTAATAATAAGCTCCAGCTTAATGAAAATAAAACTGAAATTCTTTTATGTAACCCTAAGATAAGCCATATCCCCATAGACATTGATCATGCTTGTACTGAAAATGAAAAACTGCGTTTTACTGATAAGGCACTGAGGCCACGATGTGTGTGTTGGCTGTATGCTTGCTAGACTGTATAGTCCTAGCACAAATGATTTTTCACCAAAGCTCAGGAGAGATTACGGCAGTATAGTATAAATAATATGTTTTACTTGTGATGGTCGGAGTGCCTGATGACTCTACACTCAAAGTGTAGTCTTTTATCTGATTCCGAACTCACTTTTGTACTTAAAGGTTGTAATAAAATAAATAATAGTTTGAGTGGTGTTTTATGCAGCCAAACCTTTGAATTATAAATAGCCCAGATGAGGGGGGGGGGAGGTAATGCTCGTATCTTATTTCTTACAAGTCTGTAATGATCCAAGCAGAGGAATGAGTAAAGTGAGTGAGGATCGCAGAGTCCCTTATATATTTATATTCCCGTGCAAATGCTTTCTTAACTTTTACCAGTGAAGAGCGAGGATAATATTTCATTTGCCGATTAAGACTTTCAAACCAGAAATGAATGGCAGGGTTCCTTATCATTACAAGTCGTAAGCCTAATCCCCTGCTCTGGCACAACAAGTTTAAATGGAAATACAGTTAGCTTTTTTTTTTTTGGACATATGGAGCTATTGGCATCATCTTAAAGTCTGTTCATTTGCCTTCCTTCTGGTGAAAAATACATTCATAGTGGTTGTAGAGTGAAAACAAAACGTGAATAAAACAAACAAGTCATTATAATGGTTATTATTATTGCTATTATTATTTTAATTATTATAAATATTGTTATGTTATTATTATAATAATTTTTATTGTTATTATTATCCTTCCCAAAACACAAATAAGGCAGTTGGACGTCATTCTTGGCACTTGCCTTTAATGCCTTGCTGCATTATTATTGGTTTGTTTTCTTGAGCTGTCATGTTTTGATAGTTTTGTTCCATACAGAAGTAAAATCTTAAAAATCTGTGAGGGCTGTGTGATATCTCAAAGGGGAGGGGAAAAGATTTTAGTAATGTATGACTACCCAATGTATACACACTTATACAGTAAATGGCTAAGTTTTCATTTCTTTCATGACATGTTTTGTTTTCATTAATGTTTTACAGCGCTCACAAGTGTACAAGGTCAGATGAGCGTAGGGGTACTCGTTAAACATTTCATGATACATATAGTTTGTTATGTCTGTGCGTGATCCAAAATGAAGGATAAGCTCTGACTGTGACTTGTAGGGATTCCAAATTTTTTCTTGATTTTGCTGAAGATGTGACACGTTACCTATTGCCCATTTGCAAGACGGGTTCAGTTCAGTTTGGTTCAGTTCACTTAAGTTCGGTTTAGTTAGGACGTTAACACTTTGCAGCCACACAGCCAGCAGTACAAAATACCCCATCTGGTCTCCAAGCCAGGAGAGCGACTGCAATAGACTTCTTGGACCTGACGCAGAACTGCGTTAAGTAACTGGAACGAATAATTTTCACCGGCGCATTATTACGCCAAATGACCAAAAAGTGTTAAGGGCTAGACAGATTTTCCTCCGTGGATGTGAAAAAGCGCAGACAGAATGAAACCGACGATGACCTTCACGAGTAACCGTGTTAGTTTTCAAGGCCGTGAGTCAGGTGATCGGTTTGAGGTAGGGGTCCATTTTAAATGTGTGCACTGAAGCCGACAGTAATGTAACGTAATGTAACGTAACAAAATCGAACCGTGGGCACCGCCTGTTGGGTCAATGTGAAATAAGAATGTGCAACTGTAGCTTTGTCGTCTGTTGAACACCCCCCACTCCCCCCAGCTTTTTCCTTCTGACTTTGCTGTGTGACATATCATCTCACGTGTTGTGTTCATCAAGAATTTGTGTCAGTTTTTGTCATTTAACTCTTATGGTGAAATCTACAAAAACATCAACTCAGAGCTCCTCATGTCAGTCATTCTTTTCGCAAGGGAAGCTAGAGAAATTTCTCCATTTCTATAAATGATAGTATAGTAGTTTTTTAAATTTTATGTAAATAATTGTTTACAGTTGAGAGCAGCATTGTTATGATTTTTTAATAGTTTATATAATGTAAAATTAGACATCTGGAAGTTTTCTTCTTCATCTACCTGTGGGCCAGGTTCAGTCGCAATTTTGTCAAGTTGATAGTTCATAAATGTGCTACAACGCGGTGAAATCAGGCTCTCGTCAATTTTTGGGCATATAGAGCTAATGGTGTCGTCCTAAAGCTTGTTCGTTTGTCTTGCTGTGGATGAAAAAATATCCATTTATCTTGAATACAAGTGGAGATTTTTGCGAAAGAAGGAGGTGGAGGTCACCTGGTTTTAGAGATAAAATTAGTGAGAATATGGCGGCCAAAGATTCGTTATTTCCTTAGCTTGTAAAATCCACACAGAAATGTGTTCTTAAGTGTGTGTGAAAGGTGTTGAGCCAAAACAAAATACCAAAAATTCGATAAAAATTCACAAACCTGCAGAAAAATACCAATTTCTCCACTTTGGTTATATTGACGAGTGCCTGATTTCACCACGCTCCCTCACAAATGTTATTTAGGTAGGCATATAGTTTTTTGTCAAATTGAGTCAAATATCCAATTTTTATCCCCGAATGGCCAGTTGTTGGTTGCCAACTCATTTGAATATTCATGACGATCTTAATTCAGGTTTTTAAATAGTTGTAGTTTTTTTTATGATTCTGTTGTAAATAGATAATAAGATAGGACTTACTTGACTAAAGAAGCTGTTATGTTTTAAAACGACTGTTTTTTTGAGAGACCTAGTCCCATTGACTTCACACGGTGATCAACGTGAGCTTTCTGTCTTGTTCCTAACTGACTGATTTCTTTGCTTGTTGTTTGTTTGTTTGCTTTTTTTAAAAATAGGCAGGACCCACAAGATTGTCCTTGACCCACAAGTGTGGTGTCAGCGGTATGCTTTTGTTGCTTGTGTATTTTGTGGTGCTATGACGACTGAGGCATTGCCCTTGATTTACCTTCCCTGAGGGCGTGAATTCTTTGTGATGTACCTACTGTATTATGGTTGTAATCTCAGTGAACAGTGTCCAAGTATACCATATATACAATATACAATTCTTTATTGACTTATTTCCCATTGTGTGAGAGATTGCAACTGTGTGGATGGACAAAGCTAAGCTATTTGACTGTGGCTAGAACCTTCGCTACAAATGTAGAAAATCTTTCCATGTGTTTTGTGCTTTTGTGTTCATGGGAAAAATTCACTTTGTAGACTTTCCATTTGTCTTGATTTTGAAGCATTTTCTGTTTGCTAATTTATTTTTGTGGTGCATTTATCACGTCGAGGCACATTCGTGTAAATGGGAGCATTTTAGTAACGGTGCCCTGACTTTGGGGTCCTATTCTATTTTTGACTTAACTATTGCCTCTGTTGTCAGATTGGCGCAAGGCGAAGAAAGAGACTAGGGGGTTT
>NW_004798799.1:15057-17426 GCF_000002075.1 Aplysia californica | reverse complement strand
GAGGGGGGAAGGAGGGGTATGAGGAAATGTTTGAAGATTTGTATGCACAATGTTTGAAGAAAGGTAAGCCTCCTGAATAAGAATGCAGGTGGCTGTGGCGTACAAGTGACTCCCCTCCAGCTGTTGTGAGGCTCAGTTTGGAGTATTGACTATGTTCCACCTCAGAAAACTTGGAACAGTTTGTATTGACTATTTCCACCTGAGAAAACTTGGAACATTTTGCTCTCCCTCGTTTTAATTTTAGTAAGGTTTTCCAGTGCTCTCAACTGCATAAGGTCATATGAGCACCAAAGGGTGGATGTCAAAAAAGAAGTCCAAACAGGGAATCAGGTTTACTTTGCTCACCTCTTTAGCCTCAACCGCACAAAGTCTGCTTCGACTATTTAGACATCCCAGAAATAGCAGTTCACAAGCGAGTGACAAACATTCAAATGAAATAGAGGGAAAATGAGGATAGTAAGGATGAGGAAAGAAAACGCAGCAGTGCCCCCTATGTTGTTCCGGCACACTACATCTGCTCTGTTGTACATGTATAGAAGACTGGTGTTTGTAGTATAACGCTTAGATCTAGATGTTTCACCGTAGCGTGCAGAAATTCGATTGCTGTATGGGCTCGGTTTTTATCGATTATCTCAGCCTTTTTTAGCTGGGATGTTGTACCCCTTACGGTCCATTGCGTTTATTTTTTAGGCAACAAGTTGGGTAATTGGTTTGTGCCACGATAGTGGCTTTGCCCCCTCAATCTGGCCAGCAAAGTGATCCGACCCGACCTGATCGTGCCAGTGGGCACAATGTATAATTAAATTATGTAAATAAATTGGTCTGGTGGAGGCGGGAAACCTTTGAAGTAGTGTGAACCTCTCGTTAAAGGGGGCCTCGTGAATCTACTCTAACTGATGACTGTAACTTATTATGTTGTGCAACGTTGTAGTGATGGTTGTCTGTTCTTCCAGTTGTACAGTTGCCCAGAGGAATTGTTTCGCTGTTTTCCTTGACTTACTTTATTGTAGTTTCTCTGTTATTTTCTGTTCACTCCCTCTCAGGGTATGAGACAGGAAATTCGTACTTGATTTGTGGATTTTTGGACTTGTTTGCTTTATTCACGATTTTATTTCATTCTATTTTTGACTTTGAAGGGTTGAGCGCCTCCAAAAGTTTGTTCGTTTTTTTTTTTCTGTAGTATCATAACAATCTGAAATCCGTTTTACTTTTCCTGATACCTAACATTTTTCCAGGGAAAGAGAAAAATGTGTAAAGAAAAGAAATAAAACCTAAAACATATCGTACAACGTTGAACTTAAAGCTTTTTTACCTAAAGTCCTAAAGTATTAAGCAACACTAGATAGCTGTTCAAATTTCCCCATCAAGTTGTTTATATAATAACATTTTTAAAAGATGATTTCAAAATAGAGGGGGTTAGTTTGACGTCTGTTGTGCATCATGTATAGCCTAGGAATCTTTTTTAAAATTTTTGATAAAATGGATATATATATATATAGATTTAGTAAAGAGTAACCACCCCCTGACTTCTGCTATAAACACAAGGAAGATGTCAACTTTCTTGACTAAACAAACTGATATAAGAGGTGTGTGCGAGACAGTGATCCCATGGTTTGGTCTTAATTTAGCAACACGTCTAGTTTAATGGACACTGTGCACCAACTGGAGAAAAGGAAAATGTGCAGCCTACTTTACTTTGGAATTCAAGTTTTCACGACATATCTAGTCCTCTATTTTATGAAAATGTCAAATTGTAATAGTAAAATAACTGCACCTCCCCGCGACGCCTAATGGCAACAGAGGATGAAAAACGAAAAAGTAAAAGTAAAGTATTGGTAAGTGAAATAGCTCTTTGAATTAACTTGTACAGGTGCTGAATCATCTGCGTATATCCCGCAATGTGGGCATGTTTTTGTCCTATGTCCTATCTCCCTCAATGTGGGCATGTTCTTGTCCTATCTCCCTCAATGTGGGCATGTTCTTGTCCTATGTCCTATCACGTTCGTGTTCTATGTCCTATCATGTTTTTTTCCTATGTCCTATCTTTCACAATGTGGGCTTGTTCTTGTCCCATGTCGTATCATGTTCTTGTCCTATGTCCTCTATCTCCAACAATGTGGGCATGTTCTTGTCCTATGTCCTATCATGTTCTTTTCCTATGTCCTATCATGTTCCTTTCCTATGTCCTATCTTTCACAATGTGGGCTTGTTCTTGTCCCATGTCGTATCATGTTCTTGTCCTATGTCCTCTATCTCCAACAATGTGGGCATGTTCTTGTCCTATGTCCTATCATGTTCTTTTCCTATGTCCTATCATGTTCCTTTCCTATGTCCTATCTTTCACAATGTGGGCTTGTTCTTGTCCCATG
>NW_004798799.1:12139-13460 GCF_000002075.1 Aplysia californica | reverse complement strand
TCTCTCTCTCTCTCTCTCTCTCTCTCTCTCTCTCTCTCTCTCGCGAGCGCTGAATTGTATAATAAAATTTAAAAAACAAACGTGAGCGTGTGTACACACTGACTGACAAAAGTAATAACTTCTCGGATTTCAGTCCAAAGGTCATAATTCTGTCAAATTTATAGACGTTATGTTTGTACTTTTTAAAAATTATACAGTATAGGTTTTACGGGGCTCGCCACTGCATACAGTCATATACTTAATTTTTCTTTAAGTACACATTGATAAAAGACCTATTATATAATTTGAAAAAAGTAGTATAATTTCAAAATCTACATATCTGACCACTATGTTAAAAAAAAAAATTAATAAAACAAAATTAAAATTAAACAGCACAATCGCGTTCTGGTTGGTTGGCGGGTGCTCTGGTGTGGTTTACTCCTTTTTCCCAATCAAGCATCTTTCATCCTAATCTCTCCTCCTTTTTATGTTTGTTACTCTCTTGTAACTCCTCTAATCTTCGGCACTTATGTGACCTTATTGTGTTGTAAGTGGCGTGAAACTCTTAATAAAACTATTTTAAAAAAATAAAAAAATATGCGCGTTTGATACTACAAGGGGTGTAATCTTGTTATCACAGTTACAGATGACGCTATAACAGAGTTACTTCCCTTCATCTTTTGAGGTATAAATCCGCTGCGTTGTCAAGAAGGGCTTTTGAAAATGCAATCGTGGGGAGGGGAAGGGGGTTGTTATATTTTAAAGTTATTTTTAAAACATCTCCTTTCATCTTATTCAGAATTTTTGTTGTTGAAGCGTGGCTTACATTTTTTGGTCACATTTTATGCACAAATCAGCAAAATTTACATACGTTTGGAAGCACCTAAAATCTGTCCCCGTGGTTTTATGCACCCCGCATAATTTAGCAAAATGTGGTCATTTTTTGCATAATTTCTGATTATTTTTCTTTATCATTCTTTGCTAAAATTAACAGAATCGCATAATTTCACATTTGTGGGCCTTGTTTACATAATTTCAAAATTTCTCTTGCATAAAACGACGGGGACAGTATAATAACAAACTAGAAGGAATCAGTTCATGATTGACAGACTTTAAACAGATGATACAAAAAGTGCCTACCATACAAAGTGTCATCACTTGTCAGAGGGAATGCGTCTTTCTAAGTATAATAGTTTCCCGTTTCCAAAGTGTGTGTGTGTGTGTTTGTGTGTGTATGTGTGTGTGTGTGTATGTGTGTGTGTGTATGTGTGTGTGTGTATGTGTGTGTGTGTGTATGTGTGTGTGTGTGTGTGCGACAGCGATAAAGAAAGAGAAAAATAGA
>NW_004798799.1:8818-10292 GCF_000002075.1 Aplysia californica | reverse complement strand
ATTTATTTTATTTTTTGTTATCTCATTTTACTTTATGTTATATTATTCTATGTTATGTTATGTTATATTATGCTATGTTATGTTATGTTATGTTATTCTATGTTATGTTATATTATTCTATGTTATGTTATGTTATTTTATGCTATGTTATGTTATGTTATGTTATTTTATTTTATCTTTTCATATTTTATTTTACTGTATTTTATTTTATGCTATTACCATTTTGTTATTTAAATATTTTGCGCTGCTATAACCACAGTTTCAATTTAGATCATTTAGGAGGCGGGCTTTGACCCTATCTGTCAGGGCCAACTCAGGCTGAGAGGGATAATTCTTTAAATACAGTGGCGGAGCGGTTTGTGCGCTTGTCTCCGAAGCGGAAAGTCCGGGTTCGAGCCTAGGCTCCAACACGGATTTTTTTCGCCCCTCCTGCCCACCCAGCAGTAATGGGTACCTGACTTCGAGTTGGGGAAGTAAAGGCGGCGTGGAGAGGAACTGGCCACCCTACCACAATATGCATGTCGAAGTTGTCTCACTAACAAGGCAATCCCCAATGTCCGGATCGGATGCGGGAACATCTTTTACCGGCATCTAAGCAACCATCCGCACAATCTTGAATATTTAGGGGGCGGGATGCGACCGTGCCTGTCAAGGCCAATCCGGGCTTAGAGGGATGCAACATACGAGAAGACACACCGAGATAACTGAAATAAATACCTTCCCCCCCCCCTTCCTCCCTTTCCCCACTCCGGAATCGAACTTGGGTCTCCAGTCTACGATGGTGAAGTGCCTAACCCCTACCCCCCTGAAAAGCCCCCCAAACAAATTAACAGACAAATAAACAAACAAACAAACAAAACAAAACAACTGACAGACAGACAGAAAGCACAGAGGAAAAAGACAAGAAGTAAATCCGACCCGTGGCGTCCCCCACACAACCCTCGACTGTCATGTCGAGGAGACAAGTGTTAATTAAGTGACCACTTTACAGGGAACTGTTGTACTGGTCAGTGTTCTCGAAATCTGTGTATTGGACCCTGTGGCTTCCTAGAGTCGATTTATGTTTTTTTGTTCTTTTATTAAGGTGTTTTTTCTTGTGAGTGTTTTACGGCGCTCGCAACTGCATGAGATCATATGAGCGCACGGGACATGATTAAACATTTTCAGTTGGTAGAAAATGTTGAATTTTGTCAGGATGGCTGCCGAAGCCTACTCTTATTGAATTTAGACCACCAAGGGGATCTTTAACGTGCGCAACCTACACGCAGGATCTCCGAGATGTTTCGCTGTAGTCCGAGAGGGGTAGGGGGTAGATCTTTCCTACCATAAGGTCAGGGGTGTGGCTGAAAGACAGCAGTAAGAAGGAGCCATTAAGGAGTAGAAAGTCTCTCTCTCTCTCTCTCTCTCTCTCTCTCTCTCTCTCTCTGTCTCTCTCTCTGTGTCTCTCTCTCGCTCCGTATGTATATATATACAT
>NW_004798799.1:7101-8410 GCF_000002075.1 Aplysia californica | reverse complement strand
TGTATATATATACAAATAAAAAGTATGTACAAGGTACAATTATTGTTAAAAGAATGACAGTCTTTTCTCTCTTCTGAAAAAATAGTCTTTAGGACTAGCATTGCAAAAGAACATTACAATATAAAGATGCGTAAAAAAAAAAAAAGAAACACAACTAGCTGGAGAGGCATGTTATATTTTGGTTGTGTGTAACCTTGAGCGACATTTAGTTACACCAAAGATCGTATATATAACAAGATAATTCACTCATCCAAAAAAGTGTCCGCGGAAGTCTACACATTGGTTCAGATGGCGCTGCAGTTTTTTGTTTTGAAGCTCTCTTTCGTTTCTCCAGAAAAAGAATAGGAATAGTACAGTTTGTTAGTTTCACTTTTATTGGATTTTTTTTAAAAACATAAGTAGGGTAACTCTGATCGCAAAGTCCACACTTTTTCGAAGAGGGCGCCACGGAATTTTGAGGACAATTTTTTAATTAGCTCAAGGAGAGGAGTGAACTATCTTGTTATGTACGCTCTTTGGTTACACGATATATCTAGTCTGTTCCTCACATTTGTGAGGCATCATGGTCAAATCATACGCTCGTGAAAATAATGAAACTGAAGAAACAGGCATTTTTCCTCCATTTTCGCAGTTTTTGTCAAAATTTTGTTTTTGGGTTCAACACCTTTTATTTCCATGTAAAAATAATTTTTCGTGTAAAATTACACTAAAAATTAAGGTTGTTTTATGGCGCAAAACATGTAAATTTACAGTTTTTTGGACTCTCAAGCTATAGAAGTTACCAAACTTTGGTGGCCGTTTTCTCGCAAATTTCATCCCAGAAAACAGGCTACCGCTACCTCTTCAATCGCACATATCTCCACTTCTATTCAAGATGGATGGATATTATTGCACCTAAAGAATGACAATTGAACGAGCTTTAAGATGATACCACAACTCCACATGCCCAAAAATTGACGAGCGCCTGATTTCACTGTGTAGTGACACATTTCTTGTAAGTTCCAGCTCCTGCACAGAAACAGCAGAGGGGGCTCTCGTGGTCTAGAGGTTAAGGTGTTCTCCTCTCATTCAAAGGTGTTCCTGGATCCAATCCAGACAGCGACGGGAATTTGTCTTCTCTAAAATAAATAATGGTCTCCTTTCACTCACATCCTGTCCAGCTTTGTAAAAATTGTTGTGTCGTTTGCTTTCGTCTCCACTTTCTGCCCCCACCCCCTCATCTCCAGGCCTGTCGAGAGGGGGGGTCAGGGGGGACCAATGCCCCGGGGCCCGGGGGTTTGGGGGGCCCGCAAGCAAGGGGAAAAGAGAG
>NW_004798799.1:0-5733 GCF_000002075.1 Aplysia californica | reverse complement strand
AGAGAGAGAGAGAGAGAGAAAGAGAGAGATAAAGAGAGAGAGAGAGAGAGAGAGAGAGAGAGAGAGAGAGAGAGCACATCGAAAACCCCGTGAGAAGTGAAACGCACCTCCCATACAAGTACTAGGGCTATACTGAGAAAGAGAGAGACGGAAAGAGAAAAAGATAGAAAGATAGATAGATAGATTAGTAGATAGATAGATAGATAGATAGATAGATAGATAGATAGATAGATAGATAGATAGATAGATAGATAGATAAGCAGATAGATAGATAGATATGTAAATAGATTGATAGAGAGAGAGATAGAGAGATAGGTAGATAGATAGATATCTAGATAGATATATAGATACAGAGAGAGATAGAGAGAGATAGAGAGAGAGAGAGAGAAATAATAATATATAATATGTAGAGAGGGAGGGGGAGGGGAGACGAGAACCTGACGTCATGAAAAGATCCCTCAAGGCTGACAAAAGCTCCTACCTATAATAGACATGACTCATCTCCCGTAAACGCGTCCGCACACAGCTACTTATGCCTACTGGTATTACCTCAGAGTTCAATCTGACGTCTTTGTTTTCTCAAGGTAGCGAGTCGAATGTGTCGTACTGTGCCAGAATACAATATTTGTAGCAGCTTTTGTAACGTCCTTTTTAAAAATATATTTATATTTTTACGGCGCTTGCAACTCCATAAGGTCATATGAACGCGCGGGACACTAAACATTTCAGTTTGTAGGACATTTTGAATTTTGCCCGAGTGGCGACCAAAGCCTACTCTTATCGATTTTAAACCACCAAGGGATCTTTAACGTGCGCAACTTGCACATGGGACCTCCGAGGTTTTTTGCCCTTGTCCGAGAAGGCTAAGTGTAGATATTTCCTACCAGAAGATCAGGGGTGTGGCAGTAAGACAGCATTAAGGAGGAGTCAAGGAGTAGCAGAAGATAGGCTGCAGAAAGAGTCAGGAGCCCAGAGGAGGGGGCAAAGGAGGTGAGGGGGTGGGGGCAGAAAGTGGAAATGAAAGCAGACAACAGAACATTGCTAAAGAGCAGGGAAGAAGGTGAAAGGAGACAATTTTAGAGAAGAAAATGTTTCGGTCGCTACCCGGATTCGAACCCAGGACCTTTGAATGAGAGGCCAACACCTTAACCTCGAGGCCACGAGAGCCCCACACAACTTTTTAAAGTCAAATTAATCAAGACTAGGTGCTGAGCTGATAGAGCTCTGTAATTCTAGGTTAATGATGTGAGCACGACAAGGTTGGGGGTGGGGGAGGGGGGCGGGTACCATCAGATCAAAGTACTTTGCTGCCGGCCGAGCTGCCGATAGCTTTGGGTAGGTCTATGAGTGGTGACTCAGCATCTAGTGCCTCTTATGGTTGGGCTACCGGGCTCGTAATCATGGGGTGGCGGGTTCGGGGGTTCGAGCCACAGGACTGACGTTGTGTTCTTGGGAAAGGCACTTTGCTCAAACTTTCCCCTCTTCACCCAGGTGGGAATGTGTACCCAACTATAGACAGTGAACGATCTTGTTAGTTTGTTAGTGTTTGAGCGCTTAACCAGCTGCTTGCACTGTATGCTTCTCGGGAATCTGAGAAAGTTTCTGAATGTTCTATGGTCTGCTGGGATAATGATATAGTTTGGAGCGCATAGAGCTTGTTTTCGAGTGGGGACATGCGCTATACAAATTATGCTATTTATTATTATTATTATTATTATCATTATTATTATTATTATTATTATTATTATTATTATCATTATTATTATTACTATTATTATTATTATTGTTTTTATTATTATCATTATTATTATTATTTTTATTATTATTATTTTTTTTCTTCTTCTTCTTCTTCTTCTTCTTCTTCTTCTTCTTCTTCTTCTTCTTCTTCTTCTTCTTCTTCTTCTTCTTCTTCTTCTTCTTCTTCTTATTATTATTATCATTATCATTATTATTGTTATTATTGTTATTATTATTATTATTATTATTATTATTATTATTATTATTATTATTACTATTATTATTATAATAATTATTGTTATTATTATTATTATTATTATTATTATTTTTATTATTATTATTATTATTATTATTATTATTATTATTATTATTATTATTATTATTATTATCATTATTATCATTATTATTATATTTTAAGGAGGCACCAACCATCTATATCTGGGTATGTTGTTGCTGTCTCTACGACGGGCAGAGTTTGATTTTACCTGCTACCTACTCAGATATTATCATTATACAAGTCTAAAGATGTGACAAACTTTTAGTTTTGTTTTAGTGAGGTTTTACGGCGCTCGCAATTGCATAAGATCATTCAAGTGCCAAGGGGTGGATGTAAACAGTGTCTAAACGGTGAATCAGTAGAGGTGGGCAAAATCCGGATAAACTATAAGGATAACCGGATAATTCTCAATGAAACATTATCCGAATTCAGACTCTTTAACTCGCTTGCCTGACCCGTTTGCTGAAGTGGGTGCACCAATGTGTTGAAGTAGTGCTAACCCGTTTGTTAAAGTGGTTCTAACCCATTTGTCGATGCGGTTCATGACATTTTATTTGCCGAAGAGGTGCACTAACATGTTGTCCGGGTTTTTGCTAAAACGACTCTTTGCCCAGCCCTATGAATCAGGCTTACTCTGCTCACCTCTCTAGCCTCAACAGCACAAAGTCTGCTTCAACTATAAAGGCACCCCTGAAATAGCAGTTCACCAGAGAGTGACAAACATACAAAAGAAGTAGAGGAGAAATGACGATAGTAAGGATGAGGGAAAAAAACAACAACAGATCCCCCTATGTTGTTCCGGCACAGTATGAGCATTGCATTGATAAATCAGCCCATTTAGAATTTTACAGTACATGATAAGACATGATGTTAATATCCGACCCCCCCCCCCCCCTCCCCCATGGGAATATCCTTCAGGCAACTTCAGTCTGTAGCACTGCCCTGGTGGGGTGACAAACTCTGAGAAAATGCAGTTTTGTATAGTTTGGTGTACACTTGATAACTCCAAATGCGTGTAAACAATATGCCATAACAGCAGAAAAGACACACCTTCTCTCTCTCTCTCTCTCTCTCTCTCTCTCTCTCTCTCTCTCTCTCTCTCTCCCTCTCGCAGACTCTCAGCAGATACGTGCAAACATGCCTTAGAGTCTCATGTAACAACAGGAAACACATATTCGAGGCATCGTGGTGAAATCAGGCGCTCGCCATTTAAAAAAGAAAAAGAAATCGAAGATATCAGCATTTTTCTGAAGGTTTTGGAAATGTAAAGCTTGTTCACTGGTCTTTATTTGGATGAAAAAAAAGATCAATTTATTTTGAATGCAAGTCGAGATATTTGCAAATGAAGGAGGTGGGGGTCACCTGTTTTCAAGGGTGAAATTAGTGAGAAAATAGCCGCCAAAAATCAGTTATTTCCTTAGCTTAAGAGTCCGTGGTAACTGAATATTTACATTTTTGTGCCTTTAATCAACGTTTTTCAGGAAAACCCACACAGAAATGAGTTCTTTAATGGGCATGAAAGGTGTTGAGCTAAAAGATTATAAAAAATTGAAAAAAATCCACAAACCTGTGGAAAAATGCATGTTTCTTCACTTTGATTATTTTGACGAAAGCCTGATTCCACTACGCTGCCTCACATATTATTGCTATCAGCTCTCTGACTCCCCCACAAAAACTGTTCATGCGATAGTACGAGTACAATCAACACGGAGGCCAACAGGCAAGATTCCACTGTAAATAATTTATAATTTTACTTTTTTTTTCACGATAAGCCCCCAGATGTTTACAGTACGAGATAACTGAGTTTTGCTTCAGTGGTGTAGCGGTTAGGCGCTTCGCTGTCACACGCAAGAGAACCGAGTTCGATTCTCGAGTGAGTGGGTAGAACATTTTCATCGAGTATCACAGTCTTCCTGCTTAAGTGTATCTCTCTCAATCCGGGTTGGCCCTGACAAGCAAGGTCAAAACCCTCCTCCTAAATGATCTAACGTTGTTCCATAAAAACATAAATCTATTAATTTTTTTATTTTGTTTCCCTGTCAGCAACCGTATGGATACGACGATAACACAACCAACGAAAAGACCACACAGAGATATCCCACACAAATAAGTTCTAATTCTAAATAAACAGTGTCTTAATATTAGTTGCCAGCTGTTATCAGTACGAGATAACGTAACAAAAAACAACATTGTCTTCGCACGAAAGTTTGAACAAACGTGACGTTCTGAAGGTTTAGGATCAATTGTGGACGCACGAACAGAGGTACTATTGTTTACTGTTTGCTATTCTCCGTGTCTGAAATAAGAAACAGGACACTCGTGTGAACATTTGAATATGTTTAGTTCGGTCTACATCTTGTTTACGTACAAAGATTGCATTGTACAACAGACCTGCTTGTTGCAACGAGCTTTGACAACCTGATACCAACATATGTTGTGTAGCGCTCGGATTCTTCGCTGTCTCAAGTAGAAGATGACGTGTGTTTGATTTCTGAGATACAAAGGGTTTTTTTCTTTTGGTGCGTGTGTTTGTGTGTGTGTGTGTGTGTGTGTGTGTGTGTGTGTGTGTGTGTGTGTGTGTGTGTGTGTGTGTGTGTGTGTGTTTTATGGTTTTTGAAAATTAGTATTCCTAAAAAGTATTCATTTGTGAGGCAGCGTGGTGAAATCAGTCGCTCGTCAAAATAATCAAAGTGAAGAAACTTACATTTTTCCGCTTGTTTGTCAATTAGTATCGAATTTTTGTTTTTTGGCTCGACACCTTTCATGTCCTTTAAAGAACACATTTCTGTGTGAATTTTATTGAAAATAGTTGATTAAAGGCACACAAAACGTAATTTTTCAGTTTCCAAGGACTCTCAAGCTAAGGAAATAACTAATTTTTGGCGGCCTTTTTCTCACTAAGTTTACCTCTGAAACCAGGTGACCCCCACCTTCTTTATTCCAAAATATCTTGACTTCTATAAAAGACAAATGGATATTTTTTTCATCAAAGCAAGACAAATAAACAAGCTTTAAAATGATACCAATAACTCTACATGCCCAAGAATTGATGAGAGCCTGATTCCACCACGCTGCCTCTCATTTAATAAATAGGATATCCCTGTCTTTTTCAGTTTTTTTTTCTTTTCTTTAGGTAACTTTTTACAGCGCTCGCAACTGCATTAGGTCATATGAGCGCGCGGGACACGCCAAACATTTTCAATTAGTATGAAATTTTGAATTTTGCCCGGGTGGCGGCCGAAGCCTACTCTTATCGGTTTTGGACCACGAAGTGATCATTTACGTGCACAACTTGTTTAAGGGATCTCCGAGAATTTTTGCCCTTGTCCGAGAAGACCAGGTGTAGATTTTTCCTACCAGAAAATCAGGGTTGGGGCTGGAAGACAACAGTTAGAAGGAGCCAAGGAGTAGCAGTAGAAAGGCTGCAGAAAGAGTCAGCAGCCCAGAGGAGGGGACAAAAGAGGTGAGGGGCTGGGAACAGAAAATGGCGACAGAACATTGTTAGAGAGCAGGAAAGGGTGTTTGACGAGACAAAATTAGAGAAGGAAATTTTCCGTCGCCATCCGGATTTGAACACGGTACCTATTGAATGAGAGGCGACAACCTCTACCTCTCGACCACGAGATCCCCTCTCGTTTTACTTAGACTGACTATACAGGAGAGATGGTTGTTAGATACAGTGGTGCCCCCACGTTTGCCCCAACCACGGGATAGAAGAA
>NW_004798798.1:69189-72137 GCF_000002075.1 Aplysia californica | reverse complement strand
CGTACTATACACAGAGCAGCATATCAAAAGCAATATTGCGCCACATTAATTTTGTATCACCATACACAAATATCAGAAACATGAATTTTATACTATGTGTGTTGTTGTTTTATTTTTTTAAGTTTCCGACAAGGGAGACATTATACATGTAATTGAAAAATCTGTATACATTTTTATGTCTATTCTATTTTCGCACCTACATGTAAAACATTTGCCTTAACGTGACGTGTTGACTTGCCTGACTTTGCTATTTACACCGTTCTTCAATGAAAGAGCTTGCTTTTCAGACTTGGGGTATACATTATTATTATTATTATGTGTGCACTTGACTGGGCGGTTGGCGGGTGCGCTAGTGTGGTTTGCTCCTTCTTTCCTATCAAACATCTATCGTCCTGATCTCCCCTTCTTCTTTTTTATGTTTGTTATTATCTTGTAACACCTCTAATCTTTTGGCGCTCATATGACCTTAAGCAGTTGCGAGCGCCGTAAAACCTCTACAAAAAAACAACAACAAAAAAGTGCACTTGAGTGGAAAAACGTGTTCCCATGTCTTGTAGCTTGTTGATTCAATATCGGGGGGATGTCATTTATTCGTTTCTGTTTTTAATGTACGGATTAGAGTTTTACAACTGCTCGACTTTGTTATTGTTGGACTAGGTTGAATTGTGTGTGTGTGTGTGTGTGTGTGTGTGTGTGTGTGTGTGTGTGTGTGTGTATGTATGTGTGTGTGTGTATGTGTGTGCATGAGCGTATGAATGTGTGTGTATGTGTGTGTGCATGTGTGTGTATTTGTGTGTATGTGTGTGTGTGCATGAGCGTATGAATGTGTGTGTATGTGTGTGTGTATGTGTGTGTTATGTATTGATCGATTAAGGCGCAGGTGGTCTAGTGGTTAGGCAACCGGACTTATCCCAGGTTGCAGTGCTCGGGGTTCGAGGATTAGCTCGGTCTGACCGAAGTTGTGTCCCTTGAAAAAGTGTGATCCATGGGTTGTTGGCGGGTGCTCTGGTCATGGTGTGGTTTGCTCCTTCTTTCACTCCTATCGAACATCTATCGTCCTTGTCTCTCCTCCTTCTTTTTTGTGTATGCTGCTCTCTTTTAACACGTCTGTTCTTCGGCACTATGACCTTTTTGTGTTGCAAGTGCCGTAAAACTCTTTCTAAAAACAACTCTAATTTTCGGCACTTATAGTATGACCTTTATGTGTTTCAAGTGCTGTTAAACTCTTACTAAAACTGAAAGTCTCACCCGACGTTGTGTCCTTGAGAAACGCTCTTAGCCGTTACACTAATTTAAGCTCCCTCACTCGGGCCGTGTGGGAATGGAGAACCATTATAGACGGCGAAAGATCTTGTCAGTTTGTTAGTGTTTGGACGCTTAATCGGCTGCTTGCACGCGGTATGCCGTCCTGGAAGCCGAGAATATTTCCGAGTGTTTAATGTTTTACTGTAGTTTTATGTTCTACTATAGTTTTATGTTCTATTGTAGTTTTATGTACTATTGTAGTTTTATGTACTATTGTAGTTTTATGTACTATTGTAGTTTTATGTTCTATTGTAGTTTTATGTACTATTGTAGTTTTATGTTCTACTGTAGTTTTATGTTCTACTGTAGTTTTATGTTCTATTGTAGTTTTATGTTCTACTGTAGTTTTATGTTCTATTGTAGTTTTATGTTCTACTGTAGTTTTATGTTCTACTGTAGTTTTATGTTCTACTGTAGTTTTATGTTCTATTGTAGTTTTATGTTCTACTGTAGTTTTATGTTCTATTGTAGTTTTATGTTCTACTGTAGTTTTATGTTCTACTGTAGTTTTATGTACTACAGTAGTTTTCAAGTAAGGCTACACATGGTATTATGCTGTAGAGCATGCCTCATGTTAGTATAATTTTGAGCGAAACTTCATGAGCGAAAGACGTTTTTAACTTTTGAAAAACAGTTTTTGACCATAGCGACGGGGTTCTATTTACTGAAACCTTAGTTCAGTTCAATATTCTGACCACCACGAGATGGATTCGAACCCCGGATCGAACAACTAGTCAAGCTCGAAACTCATTACGGAGAGAACCAACACCCTACTTTCTGACTCCCAAATCTTGTTTACCACCTTTGTTAAGATTTTCTCCACATCTAGGTTGATTTTCCCCCCCTTCTTCCTTTCTTTTATCTAAGGACATTTATTTTATACGTCCTAAATTTCAAGGGCGTCCGCTGTTTATTTATCTTTCGGTACACTTCAACACTCTCAATGTGAAGGTCGTCATGCTCATGCGGGCGAGAGTATGGTAATACAATATCTTTGTTTGCTTTGGTTTTGTCGGTCAGAGCTGTTTTGACGCCGTCATCTGATCGCTTCGGCGCAGCAGTTGACCGCAAACTTTATCTGCGAGCAGAAGTTTGAAGGCTGCAAACTTTATCTGCGAGCTCGTAACTTTTGAGGTTCAAATTCCTCTCCGAGTGTGACGCTAAAGATTTCCCACCATGCCATTCCTGAAATCTGGCTGTTAGCTCGGTGTCTTGAGAAGGGAGTTTGGAATTGGAGTTAGGGTAGGGGTAGGGGGAGGTGGGGTTCGTGAACTCTCCTCCGTCCTCAAATTGTCTTAAATTATTGGAGGGATATTATAAGAACGATATATTTTTTTTAAGGAACGAAGGGGAAAAATTGCGTAGATAGATAGATAGATGGATGGACGACGAGAGTTGGAAATAAATACCGAACTAGAAAACAAACAGAGTGGAAGACAACGCAGAAACATAAAACTACAAATATAATTACACTCTACAGCGACGGTGCGAGAAGTGGGCCTAGATTCTTCAAAACAGGAGATTATAATGATATAGACCTGTGATTGGAGATAGGTGTTGCAACGGAACGATCAACAACAAACAAGGTCTTTCCTTTACTTCCTATTTTTCAAAACCTCAAACGATTTCTTTGCGGGGGGGAG
>NW_004798798.1:66607-68210 GCF_000002075.1 Aplysia californica | reverse complement strand
TGCGAGCACCGCAAAACCCTGTACTAAAACAAACTAAGAGATGGATACAACATCTCTGCAGAAAGACCGAGATACTCGTTACAAAATTTTCTCGCGACTCAGGAATCGAACAGAGGTCTTCTGCGTGCGACGGAGAAGCGTCTAACCGCTACACAACAGACTCGTATGGGCTAACACACTGGCAGACGAACAGGCCGGCTGACTACATTTATTTCCTCAGACTGATTTACTGGACTTTGTTACTCTCTTTTAATAATTCTAATCCTTCGCACTTTTAAAGTGACCTTTTTGTGCAAGTGCCGTAAAACTCTTACTGGAACACATGACGCCATTATCGTATCGACCCGCACCTTTCTTTTCTCAAACAAACTCGTATGAGGTCCTAATAAAATAGATGTTGTGTTGCTCTCTTTTTTTCAGGTTTGTGGCTTGTCGTAAGGACGTCTTTAGACTTACTTGGTCAACACTTGTTGGAAGTGACGTGAAAGACGGGGCCTCCCTCTCGAAGGTTTTGGAAGATTAAACAACTGATTTGGACGAGGAAGGTTAGTCAAGATGCAATCTTTTTGTAATATATATATATATATATAAACCTATGCCTCACGCTTTTGTGCTCAGCATTTTGTTGTTGCTGTTGTTCTTCTTCTTCCCGTTCTGTATCCTTTTCATTTCTTCTCGGTGTGGGTTGTGTTTTGTCCATAGACTTGTGTTGTTGTCATATTTTAGACCGTGTACTCTGACGCATTTCTCTCGTCCACTATTTTTACTTCTTTACTTTCCCTCTGTTGTTTCTGTTGTCTATCTGTCTTACTTTTATTCAGCACAAAATGGTCATTTTTGTGTCGATATGCTTCTCTTTACTCAAGCACGCAAACAAACAAACAAACAAACAAACAAACAAACAAACAAACGTAGACCAGGCCCACAATTTAATTGATATTATATTGGAATTAAGAGACGGGAAATAGACAAAAATGATATGGTTTTTGTTTTGTTTTGGTTTTTTTTGGGTGGGGAAGGGTTGCATGTAATGGAGAAATGGACTGTAGCGAGTCTGGTGTTTTTCCCTGTTTTTTTTTTTTTTTTTGCAGTTAAGCGGGCCGGTGTTTGGAGGGCGCCACTGCTAAATCCTACTTTTTGACATTCCTTCCGATATTTCTGTCCGTGTGTCTGTCTTACTTTTTCCCAGCACTAAATGGCCGTTATTGTGTCAATGAGTTCTCTTTACTCAATACAAATCAGACCACAAAAAAACACACGAAACAATACAAGCAAATGGGCGACCATGTTGTGTTCGCTGTGCAGCGACATTTTAATTGAGAGAAAAGAGCGGCGCCATGACAGTGCACGATCTAGTATGTTAATATAATACAAATCCATAGTTTTATGGAAGGAATTGTTGCTATTTTTGTCCTTACTACAGCTTTACGTAGTCTTATGGCCTTGCGTTCTGTTGCACTTCTCTTTATAGTAAGTACCATAAATAAACAAATCTCGCTTTTTTATTCTTTGGGAAATCGGCTGATGGGTGGTTGGCGGGTGCTCTGGTGTGGTTTGCCCTTTCTCTTCTATCAAACATCTGTCGTCCTTATCTACTCGCCTC
>NW_004798798.1:63511-64786 GCF_000002075.1 Aplysia californica | reverse complement strand
TCAGAGCAATTGAGCGCTCCTCTTGCCTGTTAACCCTTTTACTGCCCTGACCCGAGGCAGTTCTGGGCTCTTTTGTAGCATTAGATAGATCTGTCGGCGAAGGGGTTCATACCTCACCAGGCTCTCGGCCCATTTGCCCACTTACTATGTGGGTGGTTGGCGGTTGCTCTATTGTTGTTTGCTCTTTCTTTTCTTTCAAACATAATCATATTATGTCTACGTTCTCTTTCTCGCTATTCATTTTTCTATTTATTCATTGTTTGTATGTTACTCTCTTGTGGCACTTCTAATCTTCCGGACATTTATGGAGGCGTAAAAAACACTTACAGGAAAGGGTAAGAATATCAACACAATTAAATTATTTAGAATGCAGACTCCAGTTTATTTATGGAGTCCCAACAAAAATAATGAACCAAATAATTTTACACCAAAGCTAGTTGCTGTGTCCTAGTTGAAGGAAAACTATCTTCACCTTTTGAAAAGAAGTATTCTGGTATTTGACAAGGCTGTATACATGAACTATCACCTGTACTTTTTGGAATAGCAATTGACTTTTTATGGCAGACAGAAAAATGACATGAAAACATACATTGGATGGACAATCGGCATACATTTGGCAGTTTTAGATTTGCGGATGGCATTTGTCTTTTTAAACACCACAGTGCATGAAATGAAATGCATTAGCAAGATCTGCAGAAAAGGTTGGCCTCGTAATACGTCTTCGGAAAACAGAAGTGCTGCGATTATCATAAAGAACTGCTCCTATAATTATTTAAATGGAGAACCTGTAGCAGAAATTAATAAATTCAAGTACCTTGGCAGCATTTTTCTCCAAAATTGCAGACTGCATCAAAGACTCAAATGTGCATTGATCACTTTTGCGAAATTAAAAGCCATTTGGAATTCAAATAAGATCATCTCAATGAAGATTAAATTAAATATGATAGCAATGTCCAGGCGGTGCTGCTGTATGGTTCAAAGATATGGAGAAAAAAAAACGACAACAAAATTCAACAAAAAATCAGAAGCTTTCAAACAAAATGTTTACGAAGCATTTTATTGATAAAATGGGATGAATTTATCACAAATATTGAAGTGTTGGAAATTGCTAGGATTGAAGATATCAACACGACCATACAAATGAAAAGATAGGGCTTATATAAGAATTCCAGAAACAAGATTGCCCTATTAGACTACACAGTACTGGAGACGTAATAGAAAAAAAAAAAGGAAACCAACCAGAGGAGGTGACAGCGGTGTCCTAGTGGTTAAGCT
>NW_004798798.1:61229-62364 GCF_000002075.1 Aplysia californica | reverse complement strand
TTTTATACTGTTGTTCAGAGGTCTGATTCTTTGTGTTTAGTGGGTGGTTGGTGGGTGCTCTGGTAAGATTTGCTGCTTCTTTTCTTTCAAACACCTATCATCATTATCTCCCCTCCTTTTCTTGTTAGTGTATGTTACTCTCCTGTAACACCTCTAATCATCGGCCCTTGTATGACCTTATTGTGTTGCAAGTGCAGTAAAACTCTTTTTAAAACTACTTAATAAAACAACAGCATTGTATTCATCTGCCTTGTGGGTGGTTGGCGGTTGCTCTATTGTTGTTTGCTCTTTCTTTTCTTTCAAACATCTATCGTCCTAATCTCCCCTTTTTCTTTTTTTATGTTTGTTACTCTCTTGTAACACTTCTAATCTTCGGCACTTATATGACCTTATTGTGTTGCAAGTGCCGTAAAACTATTACCAGTGGGTGGTTGGTGGGTGCTCTGGTGTGGTTTGCTTCTTCTTTCCTATCAAACATCATCATCATTATCTCTCCTCCTTCTATTTTCCCTTTGTTCCTCTCTTGTAACACCTCTGATCTTCGGTGTTGTACATATATTATGACCTAACTGTGCAGTTGCAAGTGCCGTAAAACCGTCTACTAAAACTAAAAATTCATCTGCTTCCCCTCCTGCAGGCGGCCACGAATGCGGAGATTGAGAAGATGAGTTTCCGAGAGAAGCAGAAGTATTTTGAGAAGGAGATGCAGGGGAACCCCGACAATCCCGCCTCCAAACCGCCAGGTGAGTGCATACCACCATTTTTCTAAAATAATAATGATAATAATAATATAATATATGACATGTATATGCGGCTCAACCCCGATGAAAGAATGCATGTTCTGAGCAATTTACACACACAAACATAAGATATAAACAGCCCATTGTGTTCTTACTGAATTCGTGTGTGTGTGTGTGTGTGTGTGTGTGTGTGTGTGTGTGTGTGTGTGTGTGTGTGTGTGTGTGTGTGTGTGTAGAGGTGAAATGGGGTGGAGGTGAGGAGGCTGGCTTGGGTGGGTGGGATTTAGGAGAGGTGGGGGGATGAGGTGTTTGTGTGAGGGGTGTGTGTTTGCGGGATGTGTGTGTGTGTGTGTGTGTGTGTGTGAGGGTGGAGAGGATGTGTTTGTGTGTGGGGA
>NW_004798798.1:57811-60191 GCF_000002075.1 Aplysia californica | reverse complement strand
CTTACTATGCTTGTTATGTGTGTGAAATTTGGTAAAATTTGGTCCTGTAATAAGCGAGATAGCCTTCAGGTGTAGCCCCCCCCCCCTTAAGGGCTAACCCAGTGGCTGCTGTAATACAGAAGGCGTCGGGATAGCCGGATTGTCTGGGTGGCTGGCGGGTGCTCTTGTGTGGTTTGCTCCTTCTTTCCTGTCCTATCAAACATCTATCGTTCTTATCTCCCTTCCTTCTATTTTGTGTTTGCTGCTCTCTTGCAACACCTCTAATCTTCGGCACTTATATGACCTTATTGTGTAGCAAGTGCCGTAAAACTATTACTAAAACAAAGGATTGTCTTCCACGCGAGGGGCAAAACCGACAAAACCGACAGAACTGATGATGACCTTCAGTAACCAACACGTTTGTTTTTAAGGCCGCGCTTCGGGCGATCGGCTTGAATAGTAAAGTCGGTATATTAAATTTATAGTGTGGACTAATACGGGGTGCCCACTACGGCTGAGTCGGGCCGATCGTACGACTGGGTCGGGCCGATCGTACGACTGGGTCGCCTGAAACTGAAAACAAACACGTCCCGATCGGTCGATCACATCTGTAGTGGGCACCCCGTATAAGCTGCTAGTAACCGAACCGAACGGAACCGATCCTCCAATGAGCACCGCCTATTTGTAAAGGTGGGTAGCTGGCAGAAGGGTGTCGGCGGGCGTCTGTGGTGTAGCGGTTATACCCAGTGCCCATTGGTACGGTCGGTTCGGTTTGGTTCGGTTTGCTAGCCAGATTGAGGACGCCAAGCGGCTATCGTGGCACAAACCAATTGCCCGACTTGTCGTAACCCCCCCAAAAAAACAACAACAACAAAACAACAACCAAATGCGTTTGTTATTAGGCGACGAATCGGGCGATTGGTTTGCCGATCCCCCAATGGACACCCCTGTATTAAGCACTTTACTTTCGAATCGTACGTTATTCTGACCCTTCAAATCGTATATAAAAATAAAAATTCAAACTTTTCGTATCTCAAGCCATCGGAATATTACCCTATGTTATACTGTTTTGCCTGATCAACTACTGTCTTTTTGTGTCGTATAAACTGCACCTCTAATCTTCTGGCACTCATATGACCTAATGCAGTTGCGAGCGCCGTAAAACCTCTACTAAAACTAAACCACTTATTTTGTATTTTAGTTTCGTACCTACGAGTAGATTAAAAATAAATTTTAGATCTGGGCAAAATAATACATTTATATGAATTCCATGTTACTAACTGATTAGAAATCACAGTAACCCAATCGAAAGAGCTGCGGAGCTTGCCTGTCATAGCAAACTGTATCTCCCCTCGACGTTTATTGGTAACAGAGGATGAAAAGGTAAAAGTAAAGTAAGACTAACTAATTTGATTCTGTTTCCAGTTGCAAGAGTGATCAGTAGCCACAGTGACTGTCTTTTTGTGTATATGTTCTTCGTCAGATTACAAGTCTATAATAATATATTCATTTGAAAGAATGTGTTTATGTTGAAATTTCCAATATGCATGAAATACATATAACAGATAATATTATTTAATCGTGAAGCAACTAGAGCCATCAGAGAGAAATAAAAATGGTATAGGTTTAACGCCCCTTTCAACACTCTAAGGTTATTTAAGAGGCGCGACCTTCGAGTTTAACGTCCATCTTCGAAAGGACCGAGCCGAGTGGGACATTTTTCGTGTTAAATTCCTTTCCCAAGGACACAATGTACGTCGGACGGAGCTGAGGCTCGAATCCCCGAACACCACATTTTCACGATTACGAGTCCTGTAGGCCAGTGGGTGGTTGGCGAGTGCTCTGGTGTGGTTTGCTTCTTCTTTCCTATCAAACTTCTATCGTCCTTATCTCCCCTTCTTCTTTTTTTATGTTTGTTACTCTCTTGTGACACCTCTAATCTTCTGGCGCTCATATATGACCTTATGCAGTTGCGAGCGCCGAAAAACCTCTACTAAATTTAAAAAAAAACTAAAACCACTAGGCCATCGACGCCCACCAGAGAGAGGGCGCTATAGATAGAAGTGATCTTTGATGTCAATATTAATATAGCCCAACGCGTGCTTCCGAATCCTAAGCAGCCAGCTGGCTGTAAAGGGTTAACGAATGGAGGCTCAGTCATTTGAGGTGAGGTCCGAGGTAATCACCGACCGCTTAGGGCTTTTGTTGTTCAGTTGTCATGACAACAAGATCGAGGACACTTCCGGTACCCTCTGCTCTGACGTGTGGTCACAGTGAAATGAAACCGTGCGCCGTTTACTTCATGCTGCTCTTTCTTTCTTTCTTTCTTTCTTTCTTTCTTTCTTTTTTCTTTCTTTCTTTCTTTCTTTCTTTCTTTCTTTCTTTCTTTCTTTCTTTCTTT
>NW_004798798.1:53338-54561 GCF_000002075.1 Aplysia californica | reverse complement strand
GTCAGCGTAACCATTTAAAAAAATGTTCTTACGAAATTTATTCAAAAACTTGCTAGTTTCACTTTGATTTTTTAAAACTCTAGTAGGGTAACTCTGTTCGCAAAATATTTTCACCGAATTTTGAGGACACTTTTTTAATTGGCTCAAAGAGAGAAGTGGCCCCTCTTGTTATGTAGACTCTTTGGTAAAAGTAATTGCAACTTGGCCAGAAGTAATCATGTAATTGTCTAGAGGTCAGAACCTGTGGAAGAAATCACAACAGTGGAAAGAAATTGGGTTCGGACTCGATTCCTACGATTCCTAGTTTGCAGTAATCGGGAACCGCCCTCCTCTACAGCAGGGACCTGGCCATTTCTCTACGTGACTGTGAATGGAACTGAGAGGATTACCACTGCACACAGGGGCAAACTCTCCCTTGTGCGAAAATTGAACTTTTGTGATCACTTTCTGTGCTTGCCGCTGTCTTTCTGTGTTTGTCTCTTTTCTTCTGCCTGTCTTTTGTTAGCTTCTCCGGTCACTCTCTTTTTCTTTCTTTTTGAAACTTTTTTCTTTCTTTCTTTCTTTCTTTCTTTCTTTCTTTCTTTCTTTTTTTCTTTCTTTCTTTCTTTCTTTCTTTCTTTCTTTTTTCTTTTTTTCTTTCTTTCTTTCTTTCTTTCTTTCTTTCTTTCTTTCTTTCTTTCTTTCTTTCCTGTCTCTGCTCTCTCATTTTTTATTTATTTATTTTTGGCATATGTTTTTCGGCGCTCGAAACTGCATGCGGTCATACGAGCGCGCGGGACACATTAAACATTTTCATCTGGTAGAAAATTTTTAATCTTGCCCAGGTGGTGGCCGAAGCATACCTTTATCGATTTTAGATCACCAAGGGATCCTTAACGTGCCCAACCTGCACACGGGACCTCTGAGATTTTTCGCCCTTGTCCGAGAAGGCTATTGTAGATCTTTCCTACCATAAGATGAGGGGTGTAGCTGAAAGACAGCAGAAAGAGTCCGGAGCCCAGAGGAGGGGGGCAACGGAGGTGAGGGATAGGGGCAGAAAGAGGAGACGAAAGCAGACAACAGAACATTGCTAGAGAGCAGGAAAGGAGGTGAAAGGGAGAAGACATGTAGAAAAAGAAATATTTTCCGTCGTTACCTGGATTGGAACCCCTGGACCTTTGAATGAGAGGCCACGAGAGCCTTCCTGCTGACTCAGCGAGAGAGAGAGAGAGAGAGAGAGAGAG
>NW_004798798.1:50646-51821 GCF_000002075.1 Aplysia californica | reverse complement strand
TCTGTCTGTCTGTCTGTCTGTCTGTCTGTCTGTCTGTCTGTCTGTCTGTCTGTCTCTCTCTCTCTCTCTCTCTCTCTCTCTCTCTCTCTCTCTCCTCTCTCCCTCTCTTTCTTTCTGTTTCTCTCTCTTCCCATCTATTTCTCTATCTCTCTTCCTTACACCTACACAACAATGACGCAACAGCTGATAGTTGGCACACATTATCAGTCAAGAGCCCCTTCTTCAGGGTAAACGCAACTTATCAGTTTAGTACCCCTACTACTACTAATAATAAGTAGGATTAGTATAGCGCACATTCCCGCTCAACAGCAAGCTCTATGCGCTTTACAATCCCCCTTTACTCCGGCTGTGGTGATAACGTTCTGAAGCAGAAACATGCCAGTTCGTCATAGGCGCAGTTTGTCATAGGCCCAGTTTGTCACAGAGGCCTCGACTGATCCCTGCATGATGGAAGTTATCACCGACACTCTCAAAAAGAGTAAATTAATGGTTGATTGATTGTATGAATTGAATTTAATTTTTCAATTGTTTTTAACAAAAGCACATTCGTTGATGAAATTTTACAGAGTAATTTAAATTTGCGTTGATTTGCATACAAAAAGGAAGAAATATTAATACAACACAAGCTGAACTGACATTTTAGAAGGACTGTCTCTACACCACCAATTTGACTGTCTCTACACCACCATTTTGAAGGTAGAGAATAAAAAACTTAAGTTGCTACTGTAGCGTTAAAGTGCTGTAATTGTGACAGTCATCAATACTCAAATACTTGAATGAAATTGTGACAAACTGGGCCTGTGAGAAACTGGGCAGCCCCTTTCTGAAACAATCTCACCTTCCTGGGAAAGCCTTCAGAGAAAGCAGCCATTTTACAGGCGCTAAAGCCGTAACATACTGAAAAGATCGCCGTCTATGATCAGTGAGGTACCCACCCACTCCGACGTGGGTGAAATGAGGAAATCGCGCTCAAAGAGCCTTTCTCGAGGACACAACATCGTGCCTGAGCCTCGGACCGCTGAACTCACAACCTCACGATTACGAGCCCGGTAGCCTAACTATTAGATTGCCGACGCCACTATAATACAAATTAACACGTTATTTCCACTCGGCTTCCTTACTTTGATTTCACCCCCACCCCCACGCACACACACATACACACACACATACACACA
>NW_004798798.1:48440-49829 GCF_000002075.1 Aplysia californica | reverse complement strand
CCCCCGCCCGCCCCAGTGAATAAACGTTTCTAGAGAGTCCGTTTTTTGAATCCACTGTTTTTTTTTAACTCCTTCACCTCTGTGTAAACGTATAAATTCATTTGCCTTTTCCGAAACCGATTCTCTTTAGCTTTAGTAAGAGTTTTATAACCCTTGCAACACAGTACGGCCATATAAGTGTCGAGGATTAGAGGTGTTTCAAGAGAGTAACAAACATGAAAAAGAAGGAGGAGAGATAAGGACAATGGGAGTTTGATAGGAAAGAAGGAGCCACCTACACTAGAGCATCCGCCAACTACCCACAACTAGCTCTCTGCCATTTTATAATTACAGCTGGTTTACAGGTGGTCTCACGAGATGGAAAAGTGATTTGTGCAGTTGTTTGTCATGGGAAAGTGTTTCCGGCTCCGACAAAACGCCTTTTTCTTATTTACAGTATTTTCGAGAAAAAAAAGTATTTGGTCAATGTAACAATTATTTTAAAGAAAAGGCGTTTTCCTGAAATTTGGAACTCTAAATTCTTAAAAAAACTAGTCTCAGTTTCACTTTGTTTTTTTCCACACAGCTGATCATTCTATTATCGATTTAGCAAATGAAAAAAAAATAACGCAAAAAGGGGTTTCGTCAGCTTATAGATAGCGCAGAGTGAGTGCATTATGGCTTCGTGTAATTCTTTCTTGAATTAACATTTAACTTTATTTTGTTTGTACAGTTGTAGATGGTAACCTCTCAGCAATTGAAGGGTTAAATAAACCGCCTGTTTTTGAACCCGCCGTATTTGAACCGTCGCGTTTCAAAATGAGGAAAGATTGGGAAAGAATGTTTCCACGATCAAAGAAAACGTATATCAAAGGTCAGATAATAATTTTTGCTGTTCTCAATGGCGTGTGCGCGGCTGAAAGCACACACCCCATTCACCCCTTTTCATTTCGTGAGATCTGTTGCAGAAATTATGATAATAAAGTCGACATGCGTGGCGCAGTTGTTGACGGACCAAGACAACGCGCGGAATTTTGGGGTTCGAGCCTGAACTGGATTTTCCCTCGGACCACTTTGTTTCTTTTCAGTTCAGCAGTGCTGGGCAATGAGTCTCTTTAGCAAAATCCGGTTAATAATTATGTTAGGGCACCTCTTCGGTAAATAATACGTTATGAACCACTTCGACAAACGAGTTAGCATCACTACAACAAATGGGTGCACCCACTTCGGCAAACGGGTCAGGAAAGAGAGTTACGAGTCTGAATTCGGATGTTTTATTGAGGATTATCTGATTATCCGGATATTTATCCGGATTTTGCCCACCTCTACAGCTCAGCACTGCCCCCCCCTAAAAATCCGTTCTTTTTATACGAGCCCTCACGTACACACGTCAAGCTCCTCCCCCCCCCA
>NW_004798798.1:37432-45985 GCF_000002075.1 Aplysia californica | reverse complement strand
GATGGTTTGAGGGGACCGCTGTAAGTTTCTATTTTTGAGCCATCTTTTTCAATTGTTTCTTTTGGACAGGTAGTCACAGGAGGTCCTTTTTTAGGCAATCCTTCTATTGTTTCTGAGATTAGAGACAGGGCACTTGAAGGTCTTACTTTTGCGCAATCTTTCTATTGTTTCTGTTACCCAGTCCTAATTTTCTCATTCCTAACTATCAGTGTCTGTGATGTAATGGTTAGGCTCTTCGCTTTCACACGCAGGAGACCTGAGTTCAAATTTTATCGGGTATCTGCGGCTTTCTGCGGGGTTGTTGTCTCCCTCTCATCCAGAGGTGGCTCTGACAGGCAGGGTTGAAGCCCACCTCCTAAATGATGTGTGTCATCGGTAGACCTGAGGTTTGAGGGTTCGAGCCTCAGCCTAGCCGAACATTGAAAAACATTGTGTAGTGAGACAGGCATTTAATTGCCCGAATTTTGTATAATATGTCTCGGTCCTTTCGGGGATGGACGTCAGACTCGGAGGTCCCGGCTCTTAGATAACCGTATAGTGTAAAAGTGTTGATAGGGCCTTTAAACCGTGACCATTTCACAATTGTTTCCTACAAGTTCTAAATTGAGTCGACTTTGGATGGGGTGTGGGGTGGGGTGGGATGGGGGACAAATAATATGTACCATTATATGTCACATTTTTCAAATTCTAACTTGCCTTTATCGTATCCACGTGCTTCGCCTCTACACAAATAAACAACGGGCACGCCATATATTATGTGGGGAGTTTATCAGGCTGGAACCTGGTAACACTTTCTCGGCGGCCTATTGAAAAGTGAAAATGTGAAACTGAGACGTAGGAATTCTGGGTTATCAGTGTTTGTCAGCTTGAATACTCGTTGCTTGGCGCGAGGGAGTGAGAGTTTGAGGGCAGAGTGACATGAAGAAGAAATTATATCTGCTGCCGTTGCGACGTGTATCATGCAGTAAGCATCCTTAGCTAACGAACGCCTCCCCCCTCCCCCGATACCTTCCCGCCCCCGAAAGAACATGTTGTACTGAAAAAAGCCACCAACAAAAAACAACAACTCCCAAACGACGACAACAACAACAACAACAACAACAACAAAACAACAAAAAACAACAACAACAACAACAACAACAAAAACAACAACAACAAAGCCGAAACGAAATTGATTTCGTCGTGCGTGGTGTTACTGACCATTACTATGGGACCTCTCGCTCACCAATTGCCTTGTAAAACATGGTTTTGGCCGATAGAAACCACGGGTCTGTCTGTCCTATTCACCAATGCAGCCATGGGGTATGCTCAGTTCTTGCAATCGATGTCTTTGATGTAGCGGCTAGGTTCTTCGTCATCGCACACAAAAGACCCTTGTTTGATTCCCGTATTAGGAGAACTTTTATCGAGTATCTGAGTGTTTCTGTTGGTATGTTATTATTATATATCCGTCTCAGAATGGGGTTGGCCTTGACGGTCAGAGTAGAAACCCGCTTTCTGAATGGTCGCTTTTTAGGACAGGTGGGTAACCCAGATTTCGGGGGCTTCCAGAAATCTTGACCTACACCAAAAGTGGGCATTGCCTTACCTATTAGGAGAAGTTAAGTTTCATTGGTGTGTATATTTATTGGTTATTTAGAAAACTCTCCTTGTCTTTTAGAGAAACTGAACAAAGATCCAAAAACTTAACTTTCGATTTTATCGCAACAGCATTTTTTTTCGGGATAGCCCCTTTGTGCTTAAAAGCGACCAAATTATTCATGAATTGTGTCAATGCGGTAGTAAAACCCATGCATCTATTAAAAAAAATAATGTGAAAATTCCAGGCCGGGCTAACAGATTCCAGAATGATCCGAATTGTGTCGGTGGGGGTGTTAAAAAAACCTAAATCTTTTACGAAAAATATAGAACAAATGTCAGGCCGGGCTGGCAGATTCCAGAATGATCCGAATTGTGTCGGTGGGGGTGTTAAAAAAACCTAAATCTTTTACGAAAAATATAGAACAAATGTCAGGCCGGGCTGGCAGATTCCAGAATGATCCGAATTGTGTCGGTGGGGGTGTTAAAAAAACCTAAATCTTTTACGAAAAATATAGAACAAATTCCAGGCCGGGTTGGAGAGCTCCAGAATGACCTAAATTGTATCGATTAGGGCAGGCGTGAAGAAGCACTATATAATATATATATATAAACTCAACCCTCATTTGTTCTCGGTCTTCGTTTGTTCACCGGAGCACAAGATCGACTGCCGAGCCAAGCACACAATGTGGTTAGAAAGAACGACGCAGCGCGAGACATTGGCGCACACCAGAAAGTGCTTACGTCATTGACGAATTCGTCTCGAAGAATCTCATGACAGGGTGATCTCGATCGATGGTCGTCGTTTTTTGTTTTGTTTTGTTTTTGTTTTGTTTTCGGTTGTTTGTTTCATTTTTTGTTAGTTTTTTTGTTGTTGTAAAGAATGTTTAGATCGCTATGACTTGCGCTCACAAAAAAGATGCTTGTTCAATTCCTTTGTGGGGAAGGTTTTTTGGGGGGTTTTTTTTTGGGGGGGGGGGGCTTGCTTGTTTGTTTGTTTGTTTTTTATTTTTGAGTATCACAAACGTTCTGCTGGGATGCTTGATTAAAAAAAATCCCTCTCAGACTTGGGTTGACAGGGTCAAACAGCCAACCTCCAAAAGGCTCCAAATCGTGTCAATGGGACGAACAACTGTGATTATAGAAAGAATGAGCTCGATCGGTGAGAAAAAATGGTGAAGCGGCATATTAAGTTTTACCTGTATTACCAGTCCTGGGCAACAACGTCATTGCACACCGGACAGGTCCAGAAGGGCTCTGTTTCCCCCAGCACCAAAGCCCGCAAGGTATCCATACTGATTGTTCCGGTAGCTGTCTGATTATGGCGACGTCTTTCCTTTCCTGATAATCGTTCCTTTCGTCCTTCTCCCCTCTCTATCGCCATTTCCCGCATCCTAATGACTGCGTGGTGCCCTGCTGTCTCCCTGTCTTTTTCATCCCGCAACTTTTTCTTCAGGGTCTTCTACACTTCTCCTTTGTCAAATCCCACCTCACCACCAACCACGGCACTGCCTGCCAGCCTATCAGCCTCCGCATTGCCTTTCACTCCAGAGTGCTCAGGACAGAATATCCACGTGATGGCTCCAAGTGACGAGTGTTGTATTGGGTTCATCCGTTTACTCCAAAGAAACCCTTTCTCAATCCTTCGTAAGATGCTCTGGGAGTCTGTGGCAATGATGAGATGGGTAGTTCTTGGTCTTGTATTTTGAAGCCAGCCAAGCGCTTTTGTTACGGCTTCAATTTCCATTTTCATGCTTGAAGTTGTTCTTTCTATGGCCCCTGACATGCTATGAACCTTTTTGTTCCCCTATACACTACAAAACCCCATCCACTTCTCTCACCCCTCCTGACCGATCCATCCGCATAGATCACTAGGTCCATGGCTTGAAATGCTCCTCAATTAACTGTCGGGCATAAGTTTAACGCCCTTATCATTATCAACACCATTATTATTATTATTATTATTATTATTATTATTATTATTATTATTATTATTATTATTATTATTATTATTATTATTATTATTATTATTATTATTAGTGTCATTATTGTTATTGTGTCATTATTGTCATTATTAAAATCATTATAACTCTTACAGGATGCATTATTACTTATATATATGTTCTGTTTCTTCTCTTTCTTCTTCTACGGAGAGGTCAGTTGGTATTTCCCTGTTTGCCTAATGTCTTTTCGAACCTTCTTGAACTCTGCTTTTAAAATGAACTACTCTGTGCCAAGGACACGGTGCACATTATTTTAAAAAAGCAACCCCAAAAAAGAAGAAAATAAATAAATAAATAAATAAATACATAAATACAGGAACAAATAAAGACAGAAAGAAAGATAGAAAGAAAGAAGAAAAAAAAGAAAGAAAAAAAGAAAGAAAGAAAGAAAGAAAGAAAGAAATGAAAAGCCAAACTTCGATCAAAGAAAGATTCTGCACGGTTGTGTGTGTTATCACGTGAAGCACCATCGCTGTTCAAAGAAACGTTCTGCTGGGTTGTTTGCTCTGTAACGTGAAGCGTCATAAATGTGGACAGGAGTCATAGATTTTCTGCTAGGGTAAAACGAAAAACAACCCCCCCCCCCCCACCCAATAAAAAAACAGAACTAAAAATACAAAACAAAACAAGACGAAAAACTCTGCTGAATTAAGACAGCGGTTGCTAACACGGAGAGATATTGCTGAACCATGATTTGGCACCTTCTCTATGATGAAGATTAGAAGAAGGGAACGACAGTTTGAGTTGACTACGAGTGAGTTGATGTCGTCGGGCGGAGTGGGAAGAAAAATGATCAACTCATCCGAAGTTTAACTGAACCTTCAGTACCTGTAAAGAAGAAGAGGTGGTGTTGGGACCCGAGAAAAAAAGATCAACTGAATCAAAGATCAACTTAAGCGAATTCAACACAAGTGGAGTCGACTGTACCATTCTTTCTTGCTTATTTTGTCTTTTTCTGGGGAGGTTTTTTGTGGCTGTTTTTTTTGTCTAGTTTATTTGTTTTTGTTTTTAAAAAGTTTATTTGGGTTGGGTTTTTTTTTGGGGGGGGGGGGGGGGCCTTTTGGGGGGGGGGGGGGAGTTTTAGTAGTCTACTAGAATAATTATGTCCTGAGCAAGCGAGCAATCGGGAGGGGGTGGGGTGTAGCTAATCTGATCTCCTTTCCTCAAGTGGCATAACAAAACCCATTTTGATGGAGATCTTTATTCTGGTGCCACAACGTCAGTAGCATGCTACAGGGAGGGGTGAAATTGTTTTTTGTTCTTCTCCAAAGCTACCCTTTTGGGTGGCTGGTGGATGGTCTGGTGTGGTGTGGTTTGCTGCTTCTTTCCTATCAAACATAAAAATTTTGTCGTCCTCCTTTGTTACTCTCTTCCAACACCTCTAATGTTCGGCATTTGTAATATATGACCTTATTTTACAGCAGGTGTCGTAAAACTCTTTTAAAAAATGTAACTAAACCTACCGTTTTTGTACTTTAAAAATGAACTTTTGTATTTCGACAGTCCTATCAAAAAGACAAAAGAACGAAAAAACATCAACAAAACAATACAATTTTTGAAGAGGAGAGAAACAAAATAACGCTTCCACGATCCTCCTCAGTGTAAACTCCCCATTAAGTGGCATATTATTATTATTATATTACACAAACAATTCAGCATATTTTAAAACAAATGCAGGATCTTGCAGCTTCATAATAATAATGGTGGGTGGTTGGCGGGTGCTCTGGTGTGGTTTGCTTTTTTTTTCTTTCCTATCAAACATCTATCGTCCTTATCTCCCCTTCTTCTTTTAATGTTTGTTACTCCCTTGTAGCACCTCTAATCTTCTGGCGCTCATATTATGACCTTATGCAGTGGTGAGCGCCGTAAAACCTCTACGGTACATATTAATAATGTTGATAGGGACGTTAATCTTATAACACTTCACCATTTGTGTCACGACATGGTGGAATGAGGCGCTCGTCAGTTTTTGGGTGTATATGGAGTCATTGGTATCATCTTAAAGCTTGTTTATTTGTCCTGATTTCGATGAAAAAAAATACTCATTTGGTATTAAATAGAGGTCAAGATGTTTGCAGTTGAATGAAGTGGGCATCGCCTTGTTTCAGAGATAAAATTAGCAAGAAATTGGCCACCAAAGTTTGGTGACTTGCATGGCTTGAGAGTGCGTGGAAACTGTACAGAGGAGTTGTGTTAAAAAACAACAACAATTTTTTGTACTTTTAGTCAAACTTCTCAAGTACAATACACACAGAAATGATTTTTTAAATGGACTTAATTGGCGTTGAGCAAAAAACAAACAAACAAACAAACAAAAAAGCAACAACAACAAAACAACAACAACAACAACAACAACAACACACACACAAAGAACGAAACAAAACTCGAAAGTTCGATAAAAAATTACCAAAACGACTGGAAAATACCAGTTTCTTCGATTCCGTTGTTTTGACGAGTGACTGATTTCACAATGATGGCCCACATTTATTTTGCAGCTTGAGCTGCTGTCTGTGTAGAGTGTCATAGAAAAAAAAGGTGTGTCGGAGGCTGTGTGTTCAGAACACGAGGCACACTGTGTGTGTGTGTGTGTGTGTGTGTGTGTGTGTGTGTGTGTGTGTGTGTGTCTGTAGTGTGTACTCTGCAGTGGGCTTTGGCCGTGGGACATTAATTTACTCTGCGCGACTGGGCATGAGTCCATTTCGGCGTACTGTTTCAGAGCTCGGCACTGTGATGAAAATGAACCTCCCCGCCCATCCTTTTTTCCCTCCCACGCTCCGCTGTGTGTTTTGCTCTATCCTTCCCTTGAAACACCTATCGCCTTTACCTCTTCTTTGTCTTTTCTTTTGTTTGTTACTATCTAGTAACACCTCTAATTTTCGACGGTGGGTGGTTGGCGGGTGCTAAGGTGTGGTTTGTTTCTTTTTTTTTCTATCAAACATCTATCGTCTTTATCTCCCCTCCTTTTTTGTATTTGTTACTCTCTTGTAACACCTCTAATCTTCGGCAGTTATATGACCTTATTGTGTTGCAAGTGCCGTAAAACTGTTACTAAAACTAAATTTTCGACACTCATATATAATAATAATAATAATAATAATAATAATGATAATAATAATAATAATAATAATAATAATAATAATAATAATAATAATAATAATAATAATAATAATAATAAGAAGAAGAAGAAGAAGAAGAAAAATATCATTTGTACAGCGCATTTTCCCGCTCGACTGATTACACCAGCAGACCATAGAACACTCAGAAACATCCTCACCTTCCCGGGAAGCATACAGTGCAAGCAGCTGATTAAGTGCCCAAACACTAGCAAACTGACAAGAATGTGACCTTTTTAGACTCGTATTACTAATTCCGTGAAACTGCCACTAGTAAAACCATACTAAAAATAAAAGTCACCCTCCCTGGTCAAATGCGGTAACAAAAAATGGCCGTTGTATACTGGCCTGGGAGATAAGGGTAGCCATATGTCACTCAGTTTCCGGTTCTCATACATACCCGCAGCACGTTCTGAGCTATTTGATTAGCCGATTCCTGTCGTACCATGCTTCACGTACAGCCCTCGGCTTACCCTCTGATAACATTTGCAAATGGGGAGTCACTTCCGGAAGATTCTAATCTGTCGTGTAGCAGAGTTAACATTTTCAAAAAGGAGTCTTTTCTTGAAGACTTATAGCGACTGTCGTGTAACTGTTAACATTTAAAAAAGGGGAGTCACTTCTTGAAGACTCGTATGTTGTTTGGCAGTTAACATTTTCAAAAACGGAGTCACTTCTTGAAGACTGGCGACTGTCATGTCGCAGTTAACATTTTCAAAAGGGGAATCACTTCTTGAAGACTCTCGTCTGTTTGTAGCAATTAACATTTTCGAAAAAGGGAGTCATTTCTTGAAGACTTTCGTCTGTTGTGTAGCAGTTAACATTTTCAAAAGGGAAGTCACTTCTTGAAGACCAGCGGCTGTCGTGGAGCGGTTAACATTTTCAAAAAAGGGAGTCACTTCTTGAAGACTGGCGACTGTTGTAAATGACTCCTCTAGTAACACCTTTAATCTTCGGCTCTTTTATACCCTATTTGTGTTGCTAGTGCCATTTCACTCCTACTGAGACTAAACTTTAAAAAGTGCTGGGATGTTGTGTCCATCTCGTCCCGGGTTGGTCTTGACAGGCAAGGTCGAAAGCCAGCCTCCTTAATGTTCTAAATTGTGTCGATTGGGGCTCAAAACGCTTAAGATAAACTTCTGAAAGTACGAATGTTGAATCGTCTCAACGACCCTTAGTTACTTGGCCACTGTTATGTAACAGAAAGTCCCTAGACATTGTACGCAGAGGATGTGAGCTCGATTCTCAAGAGTGTGAAGTCTGTGTTGTTGTATCGAGTATCCCCGTCACTTGACTTGAATGATGTACCTCACTTTGTCCATTTTGGCTCTGGTACGAAAATATGATGGGTGGTTGGGGGATGCCACAAATCTTTGCCATTTTATGATTATGTTTTTTTCGTTTCTGTCTGTCAGTTTTTGCTCGTTTTTGAGCACCGAGTGACCTCTTTTTTTTCGACGTGCTTCTGTTTAAGTTTTAGTAGAGTTTTTACGGCGTTTGCAAGTGCATAATAAGGTCATATGAAGGCCAAGCGGTAGATATCAACAGAGAAGTCCTTACAGGGAATCAGGTTTACTCCGTTCTCCTTTCTAGCTTCTGCAGCTCAAAGTCTGCTTCGACTATCAAGGCACCCCGGAAATAGCGGGTCGCAAGAGTCTGGCAAACATACAAAAGAAGTGTAGGAAAATGACGATAGTAATGGTAAGGAAAGTAAAAGAAGCAGTTCCTTGTTGCAGTTCAGGCACAGTTAAGAGCTTCACATCGATGAATCAGCACAATTACAATTCTACTCTTCATAAGAAAAGGTTAATGTCCCCCCCCTTTGAGAATGGCCTAAAGACACTTCAGTCAGTAGCAGC
>NW_004798798.1:35988-37247 GCF_000002075.1 Aplysia californica | reverse complement strand
CCCCCCAAACATCACGTACAATCAATCGATCAGTCACACTGATAACATTTTCTAAAGATTGTGGCTTCCTGGTTGGATTTTCCTGACATTCCACTGGGGTTAACAAGTGCACACGTCAGAACTCTATAACACGTTGCTCAGAGCAACAGACCTCTGTTTGAGGGGTGGTTGGGGGTGGGGGCTCTCTCGTGGTTGAGTGGTATTGTGTTCGTCTCTCATTCAATAGGTCCCGGGTTCGAAACACGACAGCGACGTAAAATTTTCTTTAAAAAAATTGTTCTTCTCAAATCCTTCCCTGCTCTCAAATTAATATGTACTGTCGTCTACTTTCGTATCCAATTTCTGTCCCCCCCCCCCCCTTTGCCCAATCCACTCGGCTCCTGACTCCTTCTTCTGCCTTTCTACTGCTACTCTCCTGGCTCCTTCTTACTACTGTCTTTCAGCCACACCCCTGATCTTAGGATAGGTAAAATCTAACACCTAACCTTCTCGGAGAAGGGCGAAAAATCTCCGAGGTACCGTGTGCTAGTTGCTCGCGTTAAAGATACGTTTGTGGTCCCAAAACAGATAAGAGTAGGCTTCGGCCACCACCCGGGCACCCGGACAAAATTCAAAATTAATTCCTACCTGTATCCCGTGCGCTCATATTATTATTATGACCGTATGCAGTTACGAGCTCCGTAAAACACTAACTAAAAAAAAAAAGAAGAGCAACATAGGTCTGTGATGGTATGCCGGCTCTACGTATCATCTGCCCTGCAAGATGATACCGAGTGCACACTGCCAATTCAATTTTTTTAATGAGTGGTTGGCGGGCGCTCTTTATCGCCGTTGTCTCTCCTCCTTCTTCCCCTTCTAACATCTGTCGTCCTTATCGCTCCTCTTTCAGTCCTTTGAAAACATTTTTCGTCCTCCTTGAGTATCCCTGTTCCTCCTTGTTTTGGTTACTCTCTTGTAACATATCCTATGGTCGGCACTTATGATTTTATACCCTAATTGTGTTGCCAGTGCCCTATAACACGACTTACTAAAATGAATTCACTTGATTCAGCCGTGGCCAGCCATGTTCCTTCATTGATGGGGCAATAACAGTTAACTGTCATTTTGCCACGATTCTACCGAATTCGATGAAATCCGACTCTGACCTTCAAAATCAAATGCATGTGTTTTTCAAGGGCGGAAGTCGAATCGGTTGTGTGGCACCAAAATGATAGCTTATGCAACCCCCCCGCCCCTCGAAAAAAACCTCCTAACAATCA